>NC_048592.1:15117500-15290000 GCF_013265735.2 Oncorhynchus mykiss
CTCTGTCAATGGGAATGTGAGTATAGAGATGACTTACTGCCCTGAGATGGGAAATTCAGCGATGCCAGACTGACATAAATACAGCAGAGACTGTACAATGTATGGGTATGGCAGTAGTATGTCATGTACATGTGCTGGAAATGCAGGGATAGTGTATACCACACTGCCATGTACATGTACTTCCATCACACATGGAATGGGAATAAAAGTACAATACAGTGTGACCTGTGTGTTGTTTTGAATGTGTTGCTGAATGACAGACACCATCACCATCTATTAGCATATGGCCATGTGTTATATATGTCTTCCTAACATGTTACAGAGATGTAACAGACATGCAACAAACATGTAACAGACATGTAACAGACATGTAACAGGCATGTAACAGGCATGTAACAAACATGTAACAGACATGTAACAGACATGTAACCGACATGTAACAGGCATGTAACAGACATATACCAAACATATACCAGACATATACCAAACATGTAACAGACATGTAACAGAAATGTAACAAACATGTAACAGACATGTAACAGACATGTAACAGACATGTAACAGGCATGTAATAGACATATACCAAACATATACCAGACATATACCAAACATGTAACAGACATGTAACAGACATATACCAAACATTTACCAGACATATACCAAACATATACCAGACATATAACAAACATGTAACAGACATGTAACAGACATGTAACAGACATATATCAAACATGTAACAGACTTGTAACATACATATATCAAACATGTAACAGACATGTAACAAACACGTAACAGACATGTAACAGACATGTTACAGAGATGTAACAGACATGTAACAAACATGTAACAGACATGTAACAAACACGTAACAGACATGTAACAGACATGTAACAGGCATGTAACAGGCATGTAACAAACATGTAACAGACATGTAACAGACATGTAACCGACATGTAACAGGCATGTAACAGACATATACCAAACATATACCAGACATATACCAAACATGTAACAGACATGTAACAGACATGTAACAGACATAGAACAAACATGTAACAGACATATAACAGACATATATCAGACATGTAACAGACATGTAACAGACATGTAACAGACATATAACAAACATGTAACAGACATGTAACAGACACATATCAAACATGTAACAGACATGTAACAGACATGTAACAGACATGTAACAGACATAACAACAACCCACACTGTTGTAAGCATTTGCCACCTTAACTATGAGGACAATTCTTTATTTTTTTTTATGCTCAAAAACAACAAGAATAGAATCGTCAGCAGGGTGTTTCCACCACCGTTGGTCATTGAAGCCGATGTTCGTTTGAGCATTAAAAAAATAAAGAAGACTTGGGATGTCACAGGAGGAAATGTGGTCACACGCATGTTAATTGTATAAGAAAAAACATATTTGGAAAATAAAGAGAGGATGGTAAGGTTGTAAACTTCATAGCCCTGGGCCAAAGAGGAAAGAGACCCCCGCAGTCTCTGATGACTTTTCCAAAAGCTTCCTCCATACAGGCTGCGTCCAAACATTATTCAGATTGTGCGACACAGAGGAAGAAAACACAGAGACAAACCAACTGCTTCTAAGTCTCTCTCTCTCTCTCTTTCTCTCTCCCTACCCCTCTCTCTCTCTCTCTCTCTCGCTCCCTACCTCTCTCTCTCCCTACCTCTCTCTCTCTCTCTCTCTCTCTCTCTATCTCTCTCTCTCTCTCCCTACCTCTCTCTCTCTCTCTCTTTCTCTCTCTCTCTCTCTCTCTCTCTCCCTACCTCTCTCTCTCTCTCCCTACCTCTCTCTCTATCTCTCTATCTCTCTCTCTCCCTACCTCTCTCTCTCCCTACCTCTCTCTCTATCTCTCTCTCTCTCTCTCTCTCTCCCTACCTCTCTCTCTATCTCTCTCTCTCTCTCTCTCTCTCCCTACCTCTCTCTCTCTCTCTCTCCCTATCTCTCTCTCTCCCTACCTCTCTCTCTCTCTCTCCCTACCTCTCTCTCTCTATGCGCGCTTCTCCTGAACAATCTGCCTAAGACAACACAGACACACCGTTAATTAAAGGCAGGGTGCTAAGTGGCGACGAACACGAGATTGGCTCGCTTATGAAGACGACGAGGAAACCGCAGCGTCCTTAGCATTTTGGCCTATGTAGTTGTGCGCTACTTGTTTCATTGTCAAATCGTTACTGTCACTTTTATACGATGGCGGTTGATGGAACGACTCTTGTGATGATGATTGCTAATCAGAAAGGCCTTTAGACCTAAATGGTCATGGAATGATGGGTTCTCTGTTCAGGTCTGAACCACGAACCATGCGGGGAATCCGGCTCATTAAGCCCAGGCCAGGAGGGAAAACTTAATTGGACTGAGTTTCTTGGAGTATAGACTACAGTTTTTTTCTCCCAGACGGTTCTGGCAACAGAACTGAGCAGCAGCAAAAGGCCAAGTCAAATGTCCTGTAACAGGCATTCTCACAGGCTTGTGATTAATCTGTGTGTTGTGCCTTGACTTCGTCCGTCTGGCCTGACAGAGTTCTTAATGAAGCGTCGGAGTGGTTCAGATTCCAACTACAGTACAGGTAGAGAACCTGGAAGAGGCCTGGAACTAGGATCCAGAACTGTATCTGATTACAGAAAAAGGGATGTTTACATGTCAGCTTTGATAAAATAAACAAATACGCCATGGAAACTCATCAGTCACAATACAGATCTATGGGGTGGATGGCATGTTCCTTTTTTTCAAATGCTTTTTTCTAAATCTATTTAAAGATCGGGTAACAAAAGTTAAGGTGGTCTGTTTCCCTCGCTAACAACAGGAGTATTCATTTATCAAGTTGGGTGTCCTGGGTGGGGAATATTCAATAGAGGGGGGAATGAGTTAAAGGCCCAGTGCAGTCGAAAAAACAAATTTTTGCTGTTTTATATATATTTCCACACTATGCGGTTGAGATAATACTGTGAAATTGTGCAAATGATGATGAATACCCTTTTAGTGTAAGAGCTATTTGAAAAAAACACCTGAATTTTCAGTCTGTTTGGTGTGAAGGAGTTTTCGCCTGCCTAGTGACATCACCATGTGGTAAATTAGTTAATTAGACAAATAAGAAAGAGAATTCCTAAACTTCTCTGCCAATAACAGCTAGTTTTCAGTTTTCCCCTCCCCAGGTTACTCACAGACAGTCTTAGCAAAATGGGGGGGGGCATTTTTATTGAAAGCAATCACGGTAAGATACTTAATTGTTACCCAGAAATGATTTGATATTGATATTTAAAAAAAGGGCTGCATTGGACCTTTAACATTAGAGTGGTGGTGGTCCAAACCAGGGAGAACCAGCCAGGAGGATGTGAGACTCCTGGCCTGAACCTGATTACCACCAAATGGGCCAATAGCAGCAGTAACAGCAGTCAGCAGCAACAGCTGTGCCGAGTGACATTACACTGGAACCAAAAGGGTTCTAACTGGAACCAAAAAAGGTTCTTCAAAGGGTTCTCCAATGGGAACAGCCGAAGAACCCATTTCGGTTCTAGATATAACTTCTTTTCAGAGAATGTGTATACTATCTGTATGAAATATTTAGTTGTAAAATACTGAATTGATGTGTCCATGGTTTGTATTATTTCTTATCTATTTTACTTGCCCCGAATTCTACCTTTCTATCTTTCTCGTCATTAAGCCCTCTCCTCCCAGTCTCTCTGCCCCTGCATGTATCTCTCACACACTCTGTCAGTTCATTAATCCTGCCTGAGCTACACTAGACTAGAAGAATGCAGTTTGTCTTCCCTGACTGAGACGATTGGTCCAGACAGAGAGTGAGCCATCTGATCCTTCAAAGATAATGAAGAGGGATTCTAACCATCTCCATCTCAGACTCAGCACACCCCGCACCTCTGCCTCCACCAATGCCAAGTTTATGTACGTGACTCAACATTGTGACATCATGCATGATTTATCTATCCTTTTGTGTCTCGAAACTCTCTAATTTTCTGTCTCTCAATCTCATTCTCTCTATTTCACTCTTTCTCCCTCTCTCTCTCTCTATTCCAGTGTCCGTCTCCCCCCTCTGCTTTTCAGATATATGTTTTTACACAGTCCTGCTATACAACCTTTAAAAGGCCAGTGATTTTAACAAGGCAATAAAAAGCTAAGCAGGCTCTACTCTATGGTCCCTGACCTGCGGCTTTACACAACTGATTTCAAATAGCTGAGTCAGACAGTGAACAATGTTACATGTAAAGTAAATTGGCACACTAGAAGGTTTGTTTTCTCTGTGGTGGTGTCTTATTTGAAACCACCCAAAGTTTTACAAAATACTGAATTACTTAAATGACACATTTCCGACAACACGTACAGTTTTTTCTTTTAAATGTCTCACTTCTTTCACATTTATTTGCTATTCTTTCATTTATTCTGTTTCAAGTGTAAGAATGTTTCATATTTTCATGAACCAAAAAGGACGAAGGGTACTATCTGTGACCTCATAAAAGCAATGTGAGGGTTTCACAGCGAGAGAAGGAAATGGAACAATGTAACAATAAGATTGTTCGGAGCTTCCTTTAACATGAAAGCCACGGGGAGAGAAGCAGTGCTATTCTGGGCCTTAAAAGGCTCATTTCTTTCCTCATTTTAAAACCTGTTTATTTATCAAGGGGATATTTGAAGTATTTATAGACTGATGAAAGGGGACTGGTAAGACACAGGGTTGGAGAGGGTGAATTCACACGGCGAGTGGAGGAGTAAGCAGCTGTTGTGTCATGCACGTATGCACGCACACACACACATAAACACAGACACACACACACACACATTCAACAAAGGAGTGGCTCAAGAGTTGTTGTAATGGCTTTCGTCGTCGGATGAGGAAGAGTAGTCGGACCAAAGCGCAGCGTGGTAAGTGTTCATGTTTGTTTATTGAACTGAACACTAAGAAAATAACAAGAGAATAAATGAAACCGAAACAGTCCCGTAAGGTGCAAACACTAAACAGAAAATAACTACTCACAAAACCCATGTGGGAAAAAAGCTACCTAAGTATGGTTCCCAATCAGAGACAAAGAAATACAAAACATAGAAAAGGGATATAGAATGCCCACCCAAATCACACCCTGACCAAACCAAAATAGAGACATAAAAAGCTCTCTACGGTCAGGGCGTGACAGTTGTTCCTTTTTTCTGAATGAAATCAATATTTGCCTGTAACATCAGTTCTGTTGCGCTCACAGACAATGTCTTTGCAGTTTTGGAGTGTTTTCTATCCAAAGCTGTCAATTATATGCATAGTCGAGCATCTTTTTGTGACAAAATATCTTGTTTAAAACGGGAACGTTTTTTTCCCAAAAATTAAAATATCGCCCCCTAGTCGTAAAAGGTTGAGGACAACAAAGTTAAGGTATTGGAGTGGCCATCACAAAGCCCTAACCCCAAACCTATAGAACATTTTTGGGCAGAACTGAAAAAGCGTGTGCGAGCAAGGAAGCCTGCAAACCTGACTCAGTTACACCAGCTCTGTCAGGAGGAATGGGCCAAAATCTACCCAACTTATTGTGGGAAGCTTGTGGAAGGCTACCCGAAACGTTTGACCCAAGTTAAAACATTTAAAGGCAATGCTACCAAATACTAATTCAATGAATGTAAACGTATGGCCCACTGGGAATGTGATGAAAGAAATAAAACCTGAAATAAATCATCACTTTCTTAATAACCTCTTTTGGCTAGGGGGCAGTATTTTGACATCTGGATGAAAAGCGTGCCCAAGGTAAACTGCCTGTTTCTCAGGCCCAGAAGCTAGGATATGCATATTTGGATAGAAACCACTCTAAAGTTTCTAAAACTGTTAAAATAATGCCTGTGAGTATAACAGAACTGATATGGCAGGCAAAAACCAGAGGACAAACCCTCCAGAAAACAAATAATTTCAGCCCACCACTGTTTCCAATGGCTGTCATGTTTAATATGAAGGGAAAACCTCCCAGATTGCAGGTCCTAAGGCTTCCACTAGATGTCAACAGTCTTTAGAAAGAGTTTCAGGCTTGGTTTTGGAAAAATGAGCTAGAATTTGTAGTTTTTTTAAGTGGCTCCCATTTTGGCTGTGTGGAAGAGAACGCGTTCTTTGTTGTTTATCTCTGGTAAAGACAATAACGATTCTCCTTCTTAAATTTGATAATTTATTTACATATTAGGGTACCTGAGGTTTGATTATAAATGTTTTTTGACTTGTTTGGAGAAGTTTATTTGGTAACGTTTGGGATTCATTTTGTATGCATTTTGAAGGCGGGAAACCGGTGTATTATTGAATGAAGCGCGCCAGCTAAACTGAGTTTTTGGGGATATAAAGAAGGACTTTATCGAACAAAATAACCATTTGTGATGTAGCTGGGATCTTTTGGAGGCCCAACAGAAGAAGATCTTCGAAGGTAAGGCATTTAGTTTATCGCTATTTCTGACAGGTGGCGCACCTGCCAGGTTGAAAAATGTTTTTAAGCTTTTGTGTGGTGGGGTGCTGTCCTCAGATAATCACATGGTGTGCTTTTGCTGTAAAACCTTTTTTAAATCTGACACAGCGGCTGAATTAACAAGAAGTTAAGCTGTTTTCTGATGTATGACACTTGTATTTTTATAAATGTTAAATATGACTATTTCTGTAATTTGAATTTCGCGCTCTGCAATTTCACCGGATGTTGTCGAGGTGGGACGCTAGCACCACGCCTAGCCATTTTTAAAATTCTTATTTGATTTATTTCACCTTTATTTAATAATTATCTTCTTAGGGCTGCAATCCTGTTAACGGGATGATATGACAACAGCCAGTGAAAGTGCAGGGCGCCAAATTCAAAACAACAGAAATCTCATAATTAAAATTCCTCAAACATATGTATCTTATACTGTTTTAAACGTAATCTTGTTGTTAATCCCACCACAGTGTCCGATTTCAAATATGCTTTACAGTGAAAGCACCACAAACAATTATGTTAGGTCACCACCAAGCCACAAAAAGCACAAATAGAGGTAAAATTAATCACTAACCTTTGATGATCTTCTTCAGATGACACTCATAGGACTTCATGTTACACAATACATTGTATGTTTTGTTTGATAAAGTTCATATTTATATAAAAAAAATCGGAGTTTACATTGCCGCGTTACGTTCACTAGTTCCAAAAACATCCGGTGATTTTGCATAGCCACATCGATTCAACAGAAATACTCATCATAAATGTAGATGATGATACAAGTTATACACATGGAATTATAAATATACCTCTCCTTAATGCAACCGCTGTGTCAGATTTAAAAAAAACTTTACGGAAAAAACAAACCATGCAATAATCTGAGACGGCGCTCAGAAAAATAATCAAATTAGCCGCCATGTTGGAGTCAACAGAAACCAGAAACGACGTGATAAATATTCCCTTAACTTTGATGATCTTCATCAGAATGCAATCCCAGGAATCCTAGTTCCACAATACATGCTTGATTTGTTCGATAATGTCCGTTATTTATGTCCAAGTAGCTTATTTTGTTAGCGCGTTAGGTATAGAAATCCAAACGCTCGTGCAGGTCGAGCATTACTTCGGACAAAAACGTAAAAAAATTATATTACAGGTCGAAGAAACATTTTAAACTAAGTATAGAATCAATCATTAGGATGTTTTAATCATAAATCTTCAATACAGTTCCAACCGGAGAATGTGTCTAGAGGAGTAGCAAGTCGATATCTTAATTTTTTATTTTATTTTTTTATTTCACCTTTATTTAACCAGGTAGGCTAGTTGAGAACAAGTTCTCATTTGCAACTGCGACCTGGCCAAGAGCAGTGTGACACAGACAACAACACAGAGTTACACATGGAGTAAATAATAAACAAGCCAATAACACAATAAACAAGTCAATGGCACAGTAGAAAAAATAAAGTCTATATACAGTGTGTGCAAAAGGCATGAGGAGGTAGGCAATAAATAGGCCATAGGAGCAAAAAATTTCAATTTAGCAGATTAACACTGGAGTGATAAATGAGCAGATGATGATGTGCAAGTAGAAATACTGTTGTGCAAAAGAGCAGAAAAGTAAATAAAATAAAAACAGTATGGGGATGAGGTAGGTAGATTGGGTGGGCTATTTACAGATGGACTATGTACAGCTGCAGCGATTAGTTAGCTGCTCAGATAGTGGATTTTTGCAATTTGTTCGGCCAAATGAGGTGTTGGCTTTGGGGATGATCAGTGAGAAATACCTGCTGGAACGTGTGCTACGGGTGGGTGTTGTTATCGTGACCAGTGAACTGAGATAAGGCAGAGCTTTACCTAGCATGGACTTATAGATGACCTGGAGCCAGTGGGTCTGACGACGAATATGTAGCGAGGGCCAGCCGACTAGTGCATACAGGTCGCAGTGGTGGGTGGAATAAGGTGATTTGGTAACAAAACGGATGGCACTGTGATAGACTGCATCCAGTTTGCTGAGTAGAGTGTTGGAAGCTATTTTGTAGATGACAGCAGCCGAAGTCAAGTTTTACAAGGGTAAGTTTGGCGGCTTGAGTGAAATAGAAAGCCGATTCTAGATTTGATTTTGGAATAGAGATGTTTAATATGAGTCTGGAAGGAGAGTTTACAGTTTAGCCATGCACCTAGGTATTTATAGTTGTCCACATATTCTAGGTCGGAACCGTCCAGGGTGGTGATGCTAGTCGGGCAGGCGGGTGTGGGCAGCGAACGGTTGAAAAGCATGCATTTGGTTTTACTAGCATTTAAGAGCAGTTGGAGGCCACGGAAGGAGTGTTGTATGGCATTGAAGCTCGTTTGGAGGTTAGTTAGCACAGTGTCCAAGAAAGGGCCAGAAGTATACAAAATGGTGTCGTCTGCGTAGAGGTGGATCAGGGATCAGCCACAACAGGGTGATCCTAACTAACCTAAAACAAGGACATTTTTACTCGGATTAAATGTCAGGAATTGTGAAAAACTGAATTTAAATGTATTTGGCTAAGGTGTAAGTAAACTTCAACTGTATTCCCAGGCCATGAGCAGAGCAACAGGCCCAATCCCCACTAATATCCCCCAATATAACCCCCAATATCCTCAATGTACAATGTAAAACACCAAATAATGCAAGCAGAGCGGAATTGGGCAGATACCCGCTAATTATCAAAATCCAGAAAAGAGCTGTTTAATTCCACAACCACCTAAAAGGAAGCAATTCCCAAACCTTCCAGAACAAGCCATCACCAACAGAGAGATGAACCTGGAGAAGAGTTCCCTAAGCAAGCTGGTCCTGGGGCTCTGTTCACAAACAGACCCCACAGATCCCTAGGACAGCAATACAATTAGACCCAACCAAATCATGAGAAAACAAAAAGATAATTACTTAACACATTGGAAAGAGTTTACAAAACAACAGAGCAAACTAGAATGCTACTTGTCCCTAAACAGAGAGTACACAGTGTCAGAATACCTGACCACTGTGACTGACCCAAATGTATTTATTCAGGAAAGCTTTGACTGTGTACAGACTTAGCGAGCATAGCCTTGCTATTGAGAATGGCCGCCATAGGCAGACCTGGCTCTCAAGAGAAGACAGGCTATGTGTCACGACTTCCGCCAAAGTCGGTCCCTCTCCTTGTTCGGGCGGCGGTCGACGTCACCGGTCTTCTAGCCATCGCCGCTCCACTTTTCATTTTCCATTTGTTTTGTCTTGGTTTTCCGCACACCTGTTCACTTTCCCTAATCTGACTAAATGTATATTACCCTCTGTTCCCCCCCATGTCTGTGTGTGGAATTGTTTGTTTGTTTACGTGTGGTTCACATCAGGCTGGTTTGTGCCGGGTATGTGTTTGACTCGTATGTTCTGTTTATTGTTCCGTTTGTGTACTTTGGGCGTTATTGCTGTTTTCCTTGGGCATGAATAAAGTGTGCCTGTTATCACCCATCTCTGCTCTCCTGCACCTGACTTACCTTCAACCAGTTGCGCACATCGTGACACTATGTGCACACTGCCCACAAAATGAGATGGAAACTGGGCTGCACTTCCTAATCTCCTGCCCAATGCATGACCATATTAGAGACACATACAGTATTTCCCTCAGATTACACAGATCCACAAAGAATTCGAAAACAAACTCGATTTTGATAAACTCCCATATCTACTGGGTGAAATACCACAGTGTGCCATCACCGCAGCAGTATTTGTGAACTGTTGCCACAAGAAAAGGTCAACCAGTGAAGAACAAACACCATTGTAAATACAACCCATATTTATGCTTAGTTATTTTCCCTTTTGTACATTAACCATTTGTACATCGTTACAACACTGTATATATACATAATATGACATTTGTAATGTCTTTATTCTTTTGAAACTTCTGTATGTGTAATATTCACTGTTCATTTCTATTGTTTATTTCACTTTTGTATATTGTACACCTCACTTGCTTTGGCAACGTGTTGCTTTCTAATATGTTTCCCATGCCAATAAAGCCCCTTGAATTTAATTGAATTGAGAGAAAGAGCGAGAGAGCGAGAGAGCGAGAGAGAGGGAGAGAGAGAGAGGAAGAGAGAGATTAGTGAGAGAGAGAGAAAGAGAGAGAGAGGAAGAGAGAGATTAGTGAGAGAGAGAGAGAGAGAGAGAGAGAGAGAGAGAGAGAGTTGCATTGAGAAAGTCAGCGAGAGTGCAAGAGAATGGACAGAGTTTGATATTTTTTATTTTTTTAATGTTTAATCTTTATTTAATTAGGCAAGTCAGTTAAGAACACATTCTTATTTACAACGGCGGCCTACCGGGGAGCAGTGGGTTAACTGCCTTGTTCAGGGATAGAACGACAGATAATTTTTACCTTGTCAGCTCGGGGATTCGATCCAGCAACCAACTCTCTAACTACAAGGCTACCTGCCGCCCAACTATGATATGTGCCAGATCTTGACCTGGTTACTCCAGCTTCAAACCTACCCTTGTAAAGTCTTTAATTATGTTTTTTTTTCACTGCCACAACAATGGTTACATACGTGAAGAAAGTAGGAATCAGTGCACTTTGTTTGGTTTAACTCCTTCAAGCTTTCACGGATCCCGGCCCTCAGCTGGTGTTAATCCCCCTCGTGTTTTCTCTTCTCTATTGTAGAAGGAGGGTGGAGGTTGGGAAAGAAGAAGGAATGTGTGAGGGAGAAAAAAAAAATATTATAGTAATATTGCTGGGGCTGCCCATAAAGCTTATCTTTCACATACAAACATATATGTGTTTATGCCCAAAGGGTTGTTGTTTTTGTATTTGTTGGTGCCGTTTTAAATGTGTAGAATGTTCCAGTGCAATTTTACGGGAAATCAGGATTAATTAATCCCTTTAGTGGACAAAAAATGCATAAAAATGTCAACTCAATACCAGTAATACACACTTGGATATTTTGTAATAACATTAAACATTTGTTATATCAACTATTATCTTTTCACGGGAATTGAGTAACATTTGGAAATATTGGCATGGTTCCACTATGAGATAGAATGGACACTCTAGCTGTGCGAAGTTGTCATTTGGACTGACAGAGCAATCTGGGATGGAATTTGGGCTGTCATCGCGACCATTCTCTCTTCCATTCGGCTCCATAGCATCTTGTTCACACTACTAAATGCTTTACAACGGCTAGTCAGTGATTACATGGGTTAAGAATTCGAATTGTCCAATAAGATAACACAAAGTCAGAAGATTGACGGTAGATTGGATGTTTTGAAAATCACAAACTACCGTAAACTAACTACCGTAAACAGTTTATTCATGTATCAATTAATTTGCTCCCGTCTTTTTGTAATTGCAATTACATTGTAATATCTATGCAATGTAATACATCTGGATTGCTTACCTCTTTTACTTTTTCAGTCTACTTCAAATGTTGGAACTGTCACGTTGCACATGCTGGAATAAGAGTTTAAAGGATACACATCAAACTATTCAGCCTGATAAATTCAACTATTCAGCATCAAATCACTAAATGTCCCAAAAGGAAGGTACTATTGTGACATCCAGAACCAATCCCTCTACTTCGTTTTTCTAATAAGGGAAATTATGACAGGAATTTATGTTGCCTCCCACACTTGATTTGTTGTCCTTTATTCCCTGGACGCGTATAAAAGGGGGAAATGAATGTTGTATCTCTTTACATCTCTGGGCTTAATGCTCTCCGGTGGCTCTGGAACGCCCCCACCCCCCCCATCAAAAAACGTTTCAACTTCTGGCTCAGCTGGGTTCTCTCTTTGTACACTGAATGTTCAAAGTATTACACTGTCACCAATCATCCATGTTACAACATCTCGAACACCGAGGGCTCTCTCTCTCTCTCTCCAACTCGGCCAAACCGTTATGGTGCCACAGAGTTTAAGGAACAGTCCACTTTGATGTCCACAGTAGAGGGCTATGGAGACATCTTTCAGCCCTCTCTTCTCCTCCGTTATCCCGCTCTCTCATTTGCTCTCCTGCCCCTCCTCTTCCCCCTCACTCCCTCTGGTGAGAGACTTTAAACAGTAGGCTGGAGGGAGGTAGGGAGTGAGGGAGGGTGAGGGGGTGAGAGATAAATAACATCTTCCACTCCAGAGCCTGGACGGCTCCCCCAGCCCATCAAACGAGGAACTAATGTGGTTACAGACCCATAAAGAATAAAGCGAGGCGAAGAGAAGAAGAACGAGGGGGTAACATTTTTCTGACACAGTTTTACCTCAGTGTTCATTTCAGGCAGCAGCTTTAGCTCTGTCCTCTCCTCTTCTTGTTTATCAGTCATATCTACACATTCCTTTTGGGCCAGAGGGGTGCAAGCTAGAGGGATGAAGTGGGTGAAAGGGCTGAGGAGGGAAGGAGAGAGGGAGGAAGATGGAAGGAAAGATGGGTGTGAGGCCATTGAAATTGGATTTTGTATAGAATTAAGATGCAGAGATGACAAAATGTGATCCATGTAACGATAGCCAAGATGATACAATAAATAATAGACCATTGAAAAAAAAAAATCCTCATCTGTGTTTTACGTCTTTGTATTTAAATAGGCCCATCACAGAAAAATGTTGATTTACAAAACATGCAGTACCATGCAGTAGTGGTTTCCTTGCAACAATTTGACCATCAATGCCTGATTCTCTTCTGAGCTGTTGATGTTGAGATTTGTCTGTTACCTGAACTCTGTGAAACATTTATTTGGGCTGCAATCTGAGGCGCAGTTAAAACTAATGAACTAATCCTCTGCAGCAGAGTTAACTCTGGTTCTTCCTTTCCTTTCCTTCCTTTCCTCATGGGACCCAGTTTCAGCATAGTGCTTGATGGTTTTTGCGACTGCATTTGAAGAAACGTTCAAAGTTCTTGAAGTGTCTTAAATGTCTTAAAGTAATGATGTACTGTCATTTGTTATTTGCTTATTTGAGCTGTTCTTGCCATAATATGGACTTGGTCTTTTACCAATTAGGGCTATCTTCTGTATACCACCCCCATCTTGTCACAACACAACTGATTGGCTCAAACGCATTCAGAAGGAAAGAAATTCCACAAATGAGCTTTTAAGAAGGCACACCTGTTAATTGAAATGTATTTCAGGTGACTACCTAAAGGGTGGCTACTTTCAAATCTCCAATATATTTAGATTTGTTTAACAGTTTTTTGGTTAATACATGATTCCATATGTGTTATTTCATAGTTTTGATGTCTTCACTATTATTCTACAATGTAGAAAATTGTAAAAAAAAAAATCTGAAAAACCTTTGAATGAGTAGGTGTGTCCAACCTTTTGACTGTTACTGTATGTATCAGGTATCTTCATTCTTAGTCATACAATGATTAGTGTGAAGGAAAATCAATCAAATATGAATTGTTAAATGAACAATACGGAAGTTAGAGCAAGAGAATGTATGATTCACGTGATATATTCTGTAGTGGCGTATAGGTACCAGAGACAACTCAAATATCAGGTATGTAGACGACATTAAATGAATGCCTAGAATGACTAGGATTACGATGCATGGCATGTTGGCTAGTAACACAATCTGAAGACGTAATAGGATATTATTGAAACAATAATAAATGCCAGGGCAGACCTTAAAAACAGTAGTTAATGTGGGACAGCTGACTAGACTGTCTCTAAACATGAAACGAGTCGTATTAAAACTAGAGCTTCTGACCTAAGCTTGTGTGTGTGTGTGTGTGTGTGGGTTTGTGTGTGTGCGTGAGTTTGTGTGTGTGCGTGAGTTTGTGTGTGTGTGTGTGTGTGTGTGTGTGTGTGTGTGTGTGTGTGTGTGTGTGTGGGTTTGTGTGTGTGCGTGCGTCCGTGCGTGAGTTTGTGTGTGTGCGTGAGTTTGTGTGTGTGTTTGTGTGTGTGTGTGTGTGTGTGTTTGTGTGTGTGTGTGTGTGCGTGTGTTTGTGTGTGTGCACCACGGCTGCAAGAAGACTGCGGTTTTAACAACCGCCATGGCATCTTTTTCAGTCTTATTTTTGCAACTCCACTTGGTCAATCATTCAAAAGCTCTTTATAAAAGCACTACAGTCTTTACTGAGCGACACTTAAAGGGCAATTCTGCCACTTGTCCACCTCATATTCATCATCCCCAACACCAAACCCGTGTCTTCATACAAAAAAAAAAAGATAAGAAGAAAGATAAACAATAAATGCAAAAATACTTCTTTGTGATATCACAGGGTAGGACTAAAAGTGCATTTCTAAAACAATTCAAAAACCGGCAACGGGTTTTAAGCCCAATTTGCCTGAATCACTGCTTTTAAAATGTTTTAATCGTTTGATGATGTCATCGGGTAGAACTTTATTTATTTTCTTCAATGCATCGAAATGTGCTGTTTTCACATATCTTAACACTGGTATTGGGCCGGAGATAATGAAAAGGTGGTTGAAAAGTGGTGGAGTTACCCTTTATAAGCCAAATTACGCCAAATTACGCCTGCATAATTTGACGTAGACCTACCAAAATATTTTGACAAGCAGATACAGTTATCGAATGTCCTCATCATTATTCTAGACCATAACGCTTTTAAAAAATGTCCTCATCATTATTCTAGACCATAAAGCTTTTAAAAAATGTCCTCATCATTATTCTAGACCATAAAGCTTTTAAAAAATGTCCTCATCATTATTCTAGACCATAAAGCTTTTAAAAAATGTCCTCATCATTTTTCTAGACCATAAAGCTTTTAAAAAATGTCCTCATCATTATTCTAGACCATAAAGCTTTTTAAAATGTCCTCATCATTATTCTAGACTATAAAGCTTTTTAAAAATGTCCTCATCATTATTCTAGACCATAAAGCTTTTTAAAAATGTCCTCATCATTATTCTAGACTATAAAGCTTTTTAAAAATGTCCTCATCATTATTCTAGACCATAAAGCTTTTTAAAAATGTCCTCATCATTATTCTAGACCATAAAGCTTTTTAAAAATGTCCTCATCATTATTCCAGACCATAAAGCTTTCTAAAAATGTCCTCATCATTATTCCAGACCATAAAGCTTTCTTAAAAAATCCTCATCATTATTCCAGACCATAAAGCTTTCTAAAAATGTCCTCATCATTATTCCAGACCATAAAGCTTTCTAAAAATGTCCTCATCATTATTCCAGACCATAAAGCTTTCTAAAAATGTCCTCCAAATAAGTTTTACAAATGTTTACTGTATAGTTCAGTAAATATCTGAGTACATATCGGCATTCAGGCCACTGTTATCCTATAAAATATACCTGACATTAACTAACGCCGATGCATTGTCTGACCGTATGCCTCCCACGTCCCTCCCGCATCCCAAGCCAAATTACAGCAGAGGCGCGTTCTGCACCCACGGGCAACACCAGCTAAACCTGCTGACCAATAATCAGCAGACAATGACCCTTGACCTGGTCCAAATAAATCTGCCAGCTCTCCCACTTCCCTATCCCTCTCTCCCACATCTCCAGCCCTCTCTCTGTGGGATCCATCTCTCCCCCGTGTTCATCAGGAAAGAGGGAGGGAAGGAGGGAGGGATGGAGGGAAAGAGAGAGCTAATGGACTGACAAGAGTTCAGTGTCTGAGTCTGTCCACGATGATGTGTTTGTGTGTTTGATTAATACACCGTAGAGCCAGATAGCTGGCCTTCCTGTCCCTCTGTTCATTTCTCATCGACATAACAGGACGGGAGTGTCATCTCGTCTCGTCTCACCCCGTTTAACATGGCAACCCGTCCTGGAATCTCACATCATCTCTTTCCCGGACGGTTTAGCTGTGCTAGTTACCGACGCAATGAATCATCATACAAGGGAGGCCATTTAGGGCAGTCATCCCCAGGCCCAACACCACATATGGCGAGTTATGTGTCTACTACTTGGATACAACACTTAGAGGACCATAGAAATGAGAATTGCTTCAATTCTCTGTAAAATCCTACATTTTGATTTCCCCTTCAGCACACTTTTTAAGTGGAGATACCTAAGTCACGACACAGAAGGCTCCCGATTTCCCTTACCGTTCAGAGGACAGAAGTGGGAATGACTTAGAATGTGTGTGTGTAGCTTGAAGATGAGCATGAAGAGTTGAAATGCTCTTAAACCAGTGGGTGGAGCGCGGGGGCCAGGCGGCCAGGGTGCAGGGGCTGTGGCACGTAGATACGTCTGTGGACACGACGTCATGTGGAAATTATGGGCACGGTCTGGGAAAACAAAAGGCTAAAAAAGCTAAGTTCTCGCAGGTCTCATGAATGGGAGATGACCCAGACGATATCAAATATTAAACCTCCTAATTCCATAGCCGCCTGGCTCTCTGATGCTACAGGGAGATAAAAACAGAGGGAAGCGATAAGGTTTCATATTCTCTGTTGGCTAAATGCACCGCCAAGAGCTCTCGTCTCCTCTCTGACGGTGGGATGTGGCAGCAGCAGCGAGAGTGATATGAGACGTGTCAGAGTATAATGAAGGACCCGGCGGAGATCGGCTTTCCAATGTCTGCAGTCAGACGGTCAACGTCACACACCACTCCACCATGTATTGTCCCCTTGCTCCTATCCTTCGATCCCATCCATGAACACTCTGATAATTAAAGGTGACCTGTTCTGCACCCTTTTCCCTACTTGGTCCTGGTCAAAAAGTAGTGCACTGTAGAGAGAATAGGGTGCAATTTTGGACACTTTACTGGGAACACACCTCTCCCTCATCTGGACCTGGCTCAGACAAGGACCACTGGATGGGTTTACGACCACGGCCATAGTGGATGGGAAGGGTTCTATCCACATAGGAAATAATCTGCTGATGAACAAACCAGCCTAGGGAATAATAGCTTTCCTCCGGGCCTCCCTTTCTCCCTTCCTCCCTCTCTCTCTCTGCCTCTGTACCTGTCTCTCTGCCTGCCTCCCAACCTCCCATCCTTTCTACCTCTCTACATCCCTGCACCCGTGGTATCTCCACTCATGCCCCAACTATCCTCCTGCTATTGGGTGTTATCATGTGGACGTCTCCTTACCTGTAAAATATTACTGCCTGCCTGTCCCGCCTCGCCTCCACACCGCCAATCAGCTCTGCTCTGACAGCGAAGCCCTAATAGCCGCTCTCGTTCCACACACGAAGTCCACAGGTCTGATATTTATGCCCCACTGTCATCCCCCCTCTCTCTCTTTCTTCCTTTCTCTCTCTTTCTCTGTTCTTCATACCTTCTCTCTCTCTCCCTCTCTCTCCTCTCTCTCACTTTCCTTCTCTGTTCCCCCCCTCTCTACCTCTTTCTCTCCCTCTCTCTCCCTCCTCTCTCTCTTTCTCTCTCTCTTTCCTACTCCCCTCTCTCCCTGTCTCTGTCTCTGTTTCAGGCTGCTGCCCCTGCCTCCCACCCTCCCAACCCCAGTCATTGTTTTAGGGAGGGTCCCGCGACCCCATTCGCTGTCAGCAGAAGGACATTCTTTAGTTGCCCGGCCGACACAAAGATGAGACGAGGGAAACTCTAAACCGTTTATTAGAAACACTTTTCACCCGTCAAGAACAGCGGAGCCACCGTAAATAATGTCAGTAGCAGACCGGCCTGGGCCAGTAAGCCTCTGTGACTGATAGGTCTGCGAGGGGTGTGTGTATGTGTGTGTCTGTGTGTGTGTGTGCGTGAGAGTGTGAGTGTGAGTGTGAGTGAGGAATGGGCACAAAGACATCACACACACAAGGGAGGACGAATGTATTGTCCCCTCCTTGGCTTTGGAGTGTGTAAGATGACCACATGACATCATAGCGGCATTATGTTACGCCCATATTTCTAATGATATACTGCTTGTTATGGAGAATTTTAAGGAACTACCTTTCTCTGTTTTCCTCTCTGCTTAACGTGTTGAATAGAGGGACAGAGGTGTTTTCTTAAGAGACCCTTGCCATGCCCCTATATGTCTTGGTGTCAGACCCCATTGAGCCCGTTTGAACACAGCCTCGGTGAGGGAGGGGGTGTCAAGGTCTGGATCAGGTAATTCTTGTGAGAGTTCATATTTACTTAAGTAAATACACAATAAAAAAATGTCTGTCTCATAACCAAGCTGAGCTTAGTATTGAATCCCATGTTCTCAATTTATGAAGTATGGAAACAAAATGTTAACCACACTCGATACATCATTTGTACTGATTCCTTTAGAAGACATTAGGAGTGCTGATCTAGGATCAGTTTGGCAATCATAATGGATTACACAGGCGGACCTGATTCTAGATCAGCACTTCTACTCTGAGACACTTTGTGAATAAAGGCCCTACATCCACATGAACTGGTGACATCTTAAGAGCAATCATAGACGCTGGGCAGTGTAAAGCACAGAGAGCTTCTTTTTTTTATGTTCACCCTTTTCCCCCCCACTTTCATGGTATCCAATTGGTAGTTACAGTCTTGTCCCGTCGCTGCAACTCCCATACGGACTCAGGAGAGGGGAAAGTCGAGAGCCGTGCGTCCCCCGAAACACAACCCAGCCAAGCCGCACTGCTTCTTGACACAATGCCCGCTGAAGCCCTCCGCACCAATGTGTCAGAGGAAACACTGTACACCTGGCGACCGTGTCTGCGTGCATGCGCCCGGCCCGCCACAGGAGTCGTTAGAGCGTGATGGGACAAGGACATTCTGGCCGGCCAAAACGTTCACAAACCCAGACGACAGTGGGCCAATTGTACGCCGCCCGGTCGAAGCCAGCTGAGACAGAGCATGGACTTGATCCAGGATCTCTAGTGGCACAGGTAGTACTGTGATGCAGTGCCTTACACCACCGCGCCACTCAGAAGGCTGTGCACAGAATACGATGTGTCACAATGTGAGGACAAAGAGAATCGTTGGAGTCTGAGAGGAGCATGCAGGGCAGCAGAGAAATGTTGCCTGACATACTGTATCCACTGGAAAAAAATCTCACCTCAACCCATACAAAGTCTGGGCGAAAAAAAGAAATACCTGCTGTCGTTTCTGAAAGAAAGAATGACTGGTGAATGTGTATTACGAATCAGATGGGGTCTTTATCAATGGTAGGAGTGGAGTCACCTGCATCAGGCCTCGTGGGTACTTTACAGTACTTAGCCTGTTGGGGTGAGGTAACATCTGCATGACATCACTGTCTCCAAAACATGGCGGGAGGGAGGGACCGGGGAGGGAGGTACCACACATTTGCCACACTTCATTGCCCTCATGAGTAGGAAATGATGTCACCTGCTTCTCAGACTAGGGGCAGCTGGGTTAACGAGAGGTGGGTATACAGTACTGTACCTGGAGAGAAAAAGAGAGAGCACAGCAACCTCTTGTGTTGCATCCTGAGGCAGTCTGAGGATAGTATACCCCCCCCCTACATACACACACAGACACACACAGAAACACACCACACCTGTATTTGTGTTACAATACCTGGTTGCCATAGGAGCTAAGAGGCTAGGTGAAAGAAATGCTGCTTTAGAGATGTTATTAAGTGAAGTGGCTTCAGGGTCTGTCTGGGCTGCATGACTAACTACTCTGTTTGTGTGGCTGTCTGTGTTAATGTTTTGGTATTTGGTATTCAGCTTCTGGTTCAGATTGATAAACAGCACAATCGTCTCTCACCAATTCTTAACAAGAAAATTCCCTAGTCTCAACAGTGGTAACAGTCTGTGCCAACAGTAAGTACAGATAGTAGTATAAATCCCCCCCGCACAGTCCTCACAGCCGGGGGTTTTCTGAAGGCTTCTGGAAAGAGATGCTGTCGGCACTTCCAACCGATTCTCCCCATTAAGCAATGAGTCGGAGTCAGAAGCCAAGCCTTCTCAGATCTCTCCTCCAACCGGCACAGGGTCTGAGCTGCCAAAGCCTCCCACCACTAACTCTGATAAATTGAAAACCCTAGTCATTGGCGACTCCGTTGCCCGCAAAATTTGACTTAAAAGAATCATTCAAATAAAATAAAATTGTATTTGTCACATGCGCCAAATACAACAGGTGTAGGTAGACCTTACAGTGAAATGCTTACTTGCAAGCCCTTAACCAACGATGCAGTTATAAGAAAATACCTAAAAGTAAGAGATAACAAAAACAAATAATTAAAGAGCATCATTAAATAACTATAGCGGGGCTATGTACAGGGGGTACCGGTACAGAGTCAATGTGTCAATGTGCGGGGGCACCAGTATCGAGGTATTTGAGATAATTATATACACGCAGGTAGGGTTGTTAAAGTGGCCATGTATAGATAATAACAGAGAGTAGCAGCAGCATAGTGTGGGTGGTGGGGGGGGGGCTACAAATAGTCTATGAGAGAATGGTCTATGACTAGGGTGGCTGCAGTCTTTGACAATTCTTAGGGCCTTCCTCTGACACCGCTTGGCATAGAGGTCATTGATGGCAGGAAGCTGGACCCCGGTGATGTACTGGGCCGTATGCACTACCCTCTGTAGTGCCTTGCGGTTGGAGGCCAAGCAGTTGCCATACCAGGCAGTGATGCAACCTGTCAGGATGCTCTCGATGGTGCAGCTGTAAAATCTTTAGAGGATCTGAGGACCCATGCCAAATCTTTTCAGTCTACTGAGGGGGAATAGATTTTGTCGTAACCTCTTCACGACTGTCAGGAATCTAGGATCCAGTTGCAGAGGGAGGTGTTTTGTTCCAGGGTCCTTAGCTTGGAGATGAGCTTTGAGGGCACTATGGTACTGAACGCTGTAGTCAATGAATAGCATTCTCACATAGGTGTTCCTTTTGTCCAGGTGGGAAAGGGCAGTGGGGAGTGCAATATAGAATACTTTATCTGTGGATCTGTTGGTGTGGTATGCAAATTGGAGTGGGTCTCGTGTTTCTGGGATAATGGTATTGATGTGAGCCATGACCAGCCATTTCATGGCTACAGACATTTAGGCAGGTTACCTTAGTGTTCTTGGGAACAGGGACTATGGTGGTCTGCTTGAAACATGCTGGTATTACAGACAGGGAGAGGTTGAAAATGTCAGTGAAGACACATGCCAGTTGGTCAGCGCATGCTCAGAGTACATGTCCTGGTTACCAGGGGGCAGTGCTACCGACATAAAGGCTAATCTGAAGATGGTGCTGGCTAAGGCTAAAACTGACGAGTGTAGAGAGTATACTGTAGGGATGTTGTTATCCACGTTGGTACCAATGATGTTAGGATGAAACAGTCAGAGGTCACCAAGCGCAACATAACTTCAGTGTGTAAATCAGTTAGAAAGATGTGTCGGCATCGAGTAATTGTCTCTGGCCCCTTCCAATTTAGGGGGAGTGATGAGCTCTACAGCAGTCTCACAACTCAATCGCTGGTTGAAAAATGTTTTCTGCCCCTCCCAAAAGATAGAATTTGTAGATAATTGGCCCTCTTTCTGAGCCACAAACAGAACCAAACCTGGCCTGCTGAGGAGTGACGGACTCCATCCTAGCTGGAGGGGTGCTCTCGTCTTATCTATGGACATAGACAAGGCTCTAACTCTTCTAGCTCCACAATGAGATTGGGTGCAGGCCAGGCAGCAGGCTGTTAGCCAGCCTGCCAACTTAGTGGAGTCTGCCACTAGCACAGTCAGTGTATCTCCACTGAAACCGTATCTGTGCCTCTATCTAGGTTGAAAAGAACAAAACATGGCGGTATTGTCACGTTCTGACCTTTATTTCCTTTGTTTTGTCTTTATTTAGTGTGTTCAGGGCGTGAGTTGGTGTGGGCAGTCTATGTGTGTTTTTCTATGTTGGGGTTTTGAGTTCAGCTTAGTATGGTTCTCAATCAGAGGCAGATGTCGTTAGTTGTCTCTGATTGAGAATCATACTTAGGTAGCTTGGGTTTCACTTTTGGTTTGTGGGTGTTTGTTTTCCGTGTGTGTTTGTTGCCCCACAGTACTGTTTTGGTTTAGTTCGTTTCACCTTTATTGTTTTGTAGTGTTCAGTTTGTCTTTAAATAAACTTTCTGGACACTTACCACACTGCGCATTGGTCCTCCGATCCTTCTCGCTTCTCCTCCTCAGAGGAAGAGGAGAAATGCCGTTACAGGTATTCATCTTAGCAAACTCATCGGAATAAAGATCTCCATTCCGGTCATTATTGAAAGAGATGGTGATATCTCACATCTCAAAAAATGGGTTACTTAATGTAAGATCCCTCACTTCCAAGGTAGTCATAGTCAATTAACTAATCACTGATCATAATCTTGATGTGATTGTCCTGACTGAAACATGGCTTAAGCCTGATGAATTTACTGTGTTAAATTAGGCCTCTCCTCCTGGTTACACTAGTGACCATATTCCTCACGCATCCTGCAAAGGCGGAGGTGTTGCTAACATTTATGACAGCAAATATAAATGTATCTCCCCAACAATGACTGCGTTTTTGTCTTTTGAGCTTCTAGTCATGAAATCTATGCAGTCTACTCAATCACTTTTATAGCTACTTTTTACAGGCCTCCTGTGCCGCATATAGCGTTCCTCACAGAGTTCCCTGAATTCCTATCAGACCTTGTAGTCATGGCAGATAATATTATAATATTTGGTGACTTTAATATTCACATGGAAAAGTTCACAGACCTTGCTTTCAGAGCCATCATCGACTCAGTGGGTTTTGTCCAACATGTCTCCGGACCTACTCATGGCCACAGACATACCCTGGATCTAGTTTTGTCCAATGGAATAAGTCTTGTGGATATAAATGTTTCTCCTCATAATCCTGGACTATCAGACCACCATTGGATTACGTTTGCAATCGTAACAAATAATCTGCTCAGACCCCAACCAATGATCATCAAAAGCTGATGATCATAAATTCTCAGACAACTCAAAGATTTCTAGATACCCTTCCAGAGTCTCTCCACCTACCCAAGGACTCACCTATCTAAGGATCTTAATTTAACCTTGCGTGATACCCTATATGCAGTCGCACCCCTAAAATTATAAAAAGGTTTGTCACGAGAAATTTGCTCCCTGGTATACAGAAAATACCCGAGCACTGAAGCAAGCTTCCAGAAAACTGGAACGGAAATGGGGCTCCACCAAATTGGAAGTCTTCCGACTAGATTGGAAAGACAGTGCCGTAAAATATCGAAGAGCCCTGACCGCTGCTCGATCATCCTATTTTTCCAACATAAAAAAAATAAGAAATATCCTGAAAAATATGTTAACATATGTCGCTTTTTATGTCTCTATTTTGGATTGGCCAGGGTGTGACTAGGGTGGGCATTCTATGTTCCTTTTCTATGGTTTGTATTTCTTTGTTGTTTGGCCGGTGTGGTTCTCAATCAGAGGCAGCTGTCTATCGTTGTCTCTGATTGAGAACCATACTTAGGTAGCTTTTTCCCACTGGGTTTTGTGGGTAGTTGCTTTCTGTTTTTGTGTCTGCACCAGACAGAACTGTTTCGGTTGTTCTCGTTGTTGTTTTGCTATTCAGCGTTCAGTTCAACTAACAAAGGATGAACACGTACCACGTTGCACCTTGGTCCTCCACTCCTTCCAACAGCCATTACAATATAACTAAAAAGCAGCACTCAACAAATGAGGACAGCTTTCAGCAGTAATATATTCATGAACTTCTTCGATGAAAAGATCATGATCATTAGAATGCAAATTACGGACTCCACTTTGAATCTGCGTATTTCTCCAAAGCTCCGTTGTCCTGAGTCTGCACAGAACTGCCAGGACCTAGGATCAATGGACACACTCAAGTTTTTTAATCCTGTATCTCTTGACACATTCTGAGGTGCTGACTTGCTGCACCCTCGACAACTACTGTGATTATTATTATTTGACCATGCTGGTCATCTATGAACATTTGAACATCTTGGCCATGTTCTGTTATCATCTCCACCCGGCACAGCCAGAAGAGGACTGGCCACCCCTCATAGCCTGGTTCCTCTCTAGGTTTCTTCCTAGGTTTTGGCCTTTCTAGGGAGTTTATCTCAGCCACCGTGCTTCTACATATGCATTGCTTGTTGTTTGGAGTTTTAGGCTGAGGTTCTGTACAGCACTTTGTGACATCTGCAGATGTAAGAAGGGCTTTATGAATACATTTGATTGATTGATTGATTGATTGTATTTTTTTTTTGCTAGCTGGATAGGCCAAGGTTTGAATGCCTGGAGTCATTTTAATTTCCTTCCTGAGGGTATTTTGATGGGGTTGGCGAGTAACAAAGGGTCTGTGGCAGCGGCCAATAAAAGAGGCAAATGAACACCCGCAGGCTGCGTAAGGAACCAACTCAGTGCAAAGGTCAGAGTGTATTTCACAGGGCATGCCACAGCTCACACTGGTGGAGAATACATGTGAACGGTACAGGACGGAGAGGAACAGTGAGGATTACACAGCCAATTCTGGATCGCTTGATTGAGTTTAGACTTGGAAATGTCTGCGTGTTTGTGCCCCACCCTGGTCCACCCTGGTCCGAGGACAAGAGGTGCATTGAACGTGATCACGCTTGGTGTAAGGTATGTCCATGTAACGGAGCCATACACCTTCCCATAATGATGTAGTCAACCTCTTCACTCAGGGGAAAGCAGAACATCAGCCCTAATATCCAGATAAAATGCCATGTTGTCTGAAGTTATTGGACACCACATTCTGCCTTGCTTTGGCAGTGTACATTGATACAGCTTTGTAGCTTATTTTATTAAAAGAGATCAATCTGTTTGTTGTCCTTACTTTGGCTAATGTCATTGTGTGTCAATAGCCTCATCTATTTTTGTCGCTAATAGTCACGTTAAGATGTGTTGGTGTTTCAATAGAAAGGGTAACAATGAACATCTGAGTTGTGCAAAGTCCCAAGACACAAGTAATGAGTGCAAATGTACATGAGACTAAGTAAGGGAGAGACTGCGAGGGAGAGGGACAGACTTAACTGCCATTTTGGTTTGTGAGTACCTGCAGTTAAATGGTGTTGCTTTTGGCAGGCCAGTGCTAGCAAATGAGCCATAATCTCTGTGATGTCGGCTGTCTGCCTCACCGGCCATGACATTCTCTGTCCTTCCTTTCCCCCTACCGCCTGGGTCTGGGAGAAAGAGGAGGGGGTATGAGACCACAAAAACACATGCATACACGTACACACACACAAACACATGCACACACACACACACAAACAGGTAAAAATGAATGCAGAAATGCAGATATCAAACAAACACACACACACACACACACACACACACACACACACACACACACACACACACACACACACACACACACACACAAACAAACAGGCAAAAATGAATGCAGAAATGCAGATATCAAACAAACGCATGCACACACACACACACACACACACGCACACGCAGACACATACACACATAAGACACGCAGACATATACAGTTAAACAATTTAGTGAGAAAACAGTAGAACCATCCAGTTCTGATCTCGACCAAATTTCTCCCGTAAATAAATAGAAATGATCCAGTAACATTCCGGAGACTGTTTTCCCTTGTATTTATCCTCCTTGTAATAATGTAGACTACAATGTGGTCTACACTTGCCCGATTGACTTCATGAGATTTTCCTTCCTAGCTTAATCCACTGTACCTGCTTCTTGTCATCAAACAAGCCCACTAAAAACGTGCATCAACCTGATAATTAGCTTCAAAATAACAAGCACACAGAGCTACACAGAGCGTCTACCTCTTTAAAATAAGTAGAGTATGTTGTAAAAACACTGGGGGAACATGGGGATTTCAACAAAGGACAGAAAGGATATACTGTATTCTTGTGCTGTGATAAAATGCTGCGTAACCCTTTAAATGGATAGCCCATCTGTAGATGCTCTACAGGCTATCCGTAACATTTCAAACAACTATCTACAAACCCAAGCCCTAACCCTAATCTTTACCCTTAACCTAACCCGAAACCTAAACATAAACTTCACCCAAACCCTAGCCCTAACCTGAACCCTTATCCCAACCCTTATTCTAACCCTAACTCTAACCGTAACCTTAGTTATTAACAACATATAGTTTGTTGATAGTATGACCATCTGCAGAGCATCTACAGACGAACTATCCGGACTATCCAAATTAAGTTTGATTGACCAAACGTTGTTATCTCGTACTCTCTTCGACCAAATCCAGATTGAAGCCATGAGTTTAAAAAAAATCAAATTAAGATTGAACTGGGTGTAAAATAGGAGATAAAATAGGCCGTGCTTTTATTTCTCCAGTGCCTGAGTGCGTGCACAAAGAACCCGTCTGGAGCCTTATCATAACTTTATGAATGTAGGGTCCTAAACAAACCTTGAGAGAGAGAGATCACATCATTGTGTATCACATGACAACAATGAAAACATATATTGGTGTTAATTGACATCAGAATCATTCATAGGGTTCTGTCCCTCCGTACATTCTTAAATAAATCTGTACATTCTTAAGTATCTAAATAAGTACTAGTAAGATACAGTAGCTACTAGCATAATACTGTAAGAAATATTGTTTTACGTAGGAAATAAACAAGGTTTCAATTAGATTTATTAGTAATAATAAATAAAATCATAGGAGTAGTACGTTAACATTTTAGACACTACATTCGTTTGAGTTCAATTAACTGTTTTCTACAGAATGTCAAGTATATATGTGAAGGATTACATTTCTGTTATCATGGACTGTTCCCTTTCAATATATCAAATCAATGCAGAAATATGAACAGTTTTTTCAATTTATTGTAAAAACTATTCCATACTTTCTAACTAACTTCAGTATTTTGAAGTAATGTACAAAAAAAAAGGCTTTTAGAGCTAAATGTACAAATATTTGAAAAGGACACTCTTCAGGTCATTCACAATTCACTTTAAACAATTTTTACTACAAAAATAACGCTAGACTAAGCCTATGTAAATAATCCTAGTGGTAAACATATATTGCTGCTGTCATTTGTTCAATAATCATTCATATTATAATAATTCTGCATCTAACAGCAGTATCATAACTGACGATATCTCTTTAATTGTTTTCCTCAATTTAAAAAAAATAGTAAATACATATCTCCTTGTTCTGTGGTCTAGATGATGATATTCCAAATGTTATATTTAAAAAAACAGTGTGCATGACAATTTAAAGAGCATATTTTATTATTATACATTGCTCATATTTATTTCAACCACTTTTTAATGAATTGTGAAGTGCAAATAAACACAACCATATTCCATCCAAATAAAGATTTCATATCATTTAGTTTCATTAATATAAATGAACTGACCGTAACTGACCGTACCTCCACATTCCTTGTCCCTTCTCACAACATTACTGTCCTCTAACGCAAAGAGTCATCTCAAAACAGTTACATACTGTAATTGCTGATCAGGCCCGGGTTGGTGGAGTAGAATTAAACTCAGGCTGCAGCCAGTCACCTTGACACTGGTCAGCTTTGTATCTTCAAGAATCCGTCGGTTGGAAAGCAGTTATTAATGGACTTAGGGGAGAGTGTGGAGATCTGGCTGCTTGTTTTTCTGGTTCGGAGCCGGCTTTAGGAGAGATCAGTGGACTTGCTTTTAGAATTTTTATTCAGGGCTAAAGAATGAGAGAGTTCAGTGCTGGGACTGCTAGGTTGTTTTCTGGCCTCAGGGTAAGGCTTGGGGAGACTGAGAGAGAGCCAGGGTGGTCCTGTACAGCACTGTTGCCTCTATAATACTTGCCACCGTACACCCACCCCTCAGACCCATTTGTGTAACTTCTTACGTTTTCTGTTGATAAACTGACATTCCAATTTATTTTCTTTGGCCACGGGCCCACAGTCCGATACTGAAGCTTGTAAATTAAAAGAGTTGTGTAATAGGGTTGGGATCATGGGTGAAAATGGATCGCTTTGACTTCTTGTTGTACGATGCTTCTGGGCTTTCTCCCACGGCCGGACGGAGGAAGGAGGGGGATACTATGGGGGCTATTCAATCAATTTCTGTATCCAGGTTTCAAGCAAAAGAAACAATCTATTCTTGCAGTAAAATAATGCATTTTCGATTCGTTCTAACAGCAAAACAATATTTGCACGGTCAAACGAAAAGAAACCTAACTGCAGGTTTTCCTGTTTGACTCTCTTGGAAGGGTAGCTCTGCAGAAGTAGGATCTGGGATGATGGAGACATTCAGGTCATGGACAAATAGAAAAACACTCTACATCTCACACATACACAAACACATGACCACACACAAATGGACACGCACTATTTCACAAATGGACATACAGTGCATTCGGAAAGTAGTCAGACCCCTTCCTTTGTTATGTTACAGCCTTGTTCTAAAATGAATGAAATAATTGTTTTTCCTCTTCAATCTACACACAATACTTCATAATGACAAAGTTTTTAAAAAATTTGCAAACGTATTAAAAATAAAAAACAAAAATACCTTATTTACACACAGTGGGGGAAAAAAGTATTTAGTCAGCCACCAATTGTGCAAGTTCTCCCACTTAATTTTCATCATAGGTACACTTCAACTATGACAGACAAAATGAGGGAAAACAATCCAGAAAATCACATTGTAGGATTTTTAATGAATTTATTTGCAAATTATGGTGGAAAATAAGTATTTGGTCACCTACAAACAAGCAAGATTTCTGGCTCTCACAGACCTGTAACTTCTTCTTTAAGAGGCTCCTCTGTCCTCCACTTGTTACCTGTATTAATGGCACCTGTTTGAACTTGTTATCAGTATAAAAGACACCTGTCCACAACCTCAAACAGTCACACTCCAAACTCCACTATGGCCAAGACCAAAGAGCTGTCAAAGGACATCAGAAACAAAATTGTAGACCTGCACCAGGCTGGGAAGACTGAATCTGCAATAGGTAAGCAGCTTGGTTTGAAGAAATCAACTGTGAGAGCAATTAGTAGGAAATGAAAGACATACAAGACCACTGATAATCTCCCTCGATCTGGGGCTCCATGGAAGATCTCAACCCGTGGGGTCCAAATGATCACTAGAACAGTGAGCAACAATCCCAGAACCACACGGGGGGACCTAGTGAATGGCCTGCAGAGAGCTGGGACCAAAGTAACAAAGCCTACCATCAGTAACACACTACGCCGCCAGGGACTCAAATCCTGCAGTGCCAGACGTGTCCCCCTGCTTAAGCCAGTATATGTCCAGGCCCATCTGAAGTTTGCTAGAGAGCATTTGGATGATCCAGAAGAAGATTGGGAGAATGTCATATGGTCAGATGAAACCAAAATATAACTTTTTGGTAAAAACTCAACTCGTCGTGTTCGGAGGACAAAGAATGCTGAGTTGCATCCAAAGAACACCATACCTACTGTGAAGCATGGGGGTGGAAACATCATGCTTTGGGGCTGTTTTTCTGCAAAGGGACCAGGACGACTGATCCGTGTAAAGGAAAGAATGAATGGAGCCATGTATCGTGAGATTTTGAGTGAAAACCTCCTTCCATCAGCAAGGGCATTGAAGATGAAACGTGGCTGGGTCTTTCAGCATGACAATGATCCCAAACACACCGCCCGGACAACGAAGGAGTGGCTTCGTAAGAAGCATTTCAAGGTCCTGGAGTTGCCTAGCCAGTCTCAAGATCTCAACCCCATAGAAAATATTTGGAGGGAGATGAAAGTCCATGTTGCCCAGCAACAGCCCCAAAACATCACTGCTCTAGAGGAGATCTGCATGGAGGAATGGGCCAAAATACAAGCAACAGTGTGTGAAAATCTTGTGAAGACTTACAGAAAACGTTTGACCTCTGTCATTGCCAACAAAGGGTATATAACAAAGTATTGAGATAAACTTTTGTTATTGACCAAATACTTATTTTCCACCATAATTTGCAAATAAATTCATTAAAAATCCTACAATGTGATTTTCTGGATTTTTTTTTCTCATTTTGTCTGTCATAGTTGAAGTGTACCTATGATGAAAATTATGGGAGGACTTGCACAATTGTCGGCTGACTAAAAACTTTTTTGCCCTACTGTAAGTATTCATACCCTTTGCTATGAGACTCACATTTGAGCTCAGGTGCACCCTGTTTCCATAGATCATCCTTGAAATGTTTCTACAACTTGATTTTAGTCCACCTGCGGTGAATTCAATTGATTGGACATGATTGGAAATGCACACACCTAACTCTTCGTAGAGCTAGCCGCCAAGCCAAACTGAGCAATCGGGGTAGAAGGGCCTTGATCAGGGAGGTGACCAAGAACCCGATGGTCACTCTGACAGAACTCCAGAGTTCCTCTGTGGAGATAGGAGAACCTTCCAGAAGGACAATCATCTCTGCAGCACTCCACCAATCAGGCCTTTATGGTAGAGTGGCCAGACAGAAGCCACTCCTCAGTAAAAGGAGTTTGCCAAAAGGCACCTAAAGGACTCCCAGACAATGAGAAACAAGGTTCTCTGGTCTGATGAAACCAAGATTTAACTATTTTGCCTGAATGCCAAGCGTTATGTCTGGAGGAAATCTGGCAAAATCCCTACGGTGAAGCATGGTGGTGGCAAAATCATGTTGAAGGGGATGTTTTTCAACAGCAGGTACTGTGAGACTAGCTAGGATTGAGTGAAGATGAACAGAGCAAAGTACAGAGTGATCCTTGATGAAAATCTGCTCCAGAGCGCTCAGGACGCCAGACTGGGAAGAAGGTTCACATTCCATGAGGTCAATGACCCTAAGCACGCAGCCAAGACAATGCAGGAGTGGCTTCGGGACAAGTCTCTGAACGTCCTTGAGTGGCCCAGTCAGAGCCCGTACTTGAACCCGATCCAACATCTCTGGAGAGACCTGAAAATAGCTGTGCAGCAGCTATTGCAGAAAAGCATCAGAGAAACTCTACAAATAAAAATGCGCCAAGCTTGTATTGTTATACCCAAGAAGACTCAAGGCTGTAATCGCTGCCAAAGGTGCTTCAACAAAGTACTGAGTAAGGGGTCTGAATACTAATGTGTGTTAATGTGATTTTTCAGTTGTTGTTTTTTATACATTTGCAAAAATATCTTAACCTGTTTTTGCTTTGTCATTATGGGATATTGTTTGTAGATTGATGAGGGGGGAAAACTATTTAATCCATTTTAGAATAAGGCTGTAAAGTAACAAAATGTGGAAAAAGTCAAGGGGTCTGAATACTTTCCGAATGCACTGTACACGCCCACTTCTGTCCGCCCAGTGGGAATGTGTTTTCTTAGATCATTTGAAGCCGAAATATTTGAGCTGCATGAGTTCTCTTATGAAGTCCTGCCAAGAGGGAGTAAGGAACCGCTGAGGCCTTACAGACAACAGCTCCAGATTCCCAGAATTCAGCAGGGCCCAAACACCCACATAGGAGCACAATGAGGCAGAAGAAACACAAATGTACAGACAAATACACACGTCACAAAGTGTGACAGCTGGAGCTTTTGGTTTGATACGAAAAATAACTGAGGAATACAAATGGAATGCAGCCATAATCTGTTAGACCCAATTCTATGGTCTTAAATCATCAATAATATATATATTACACAACTCTATCAACTATAAATGCTATCACTATGTTTTTGTGTTTAGATTTTTTTAATTCATATTTGAGACGTAAAATAACGACTTACAAGACAATGTAAATGTAAAATGTAGTAAAAATAATTGTAATAATATTTTTCACCCTAGTGGTAACCGATGACTCTTATTTGACTAATCTTGCTGTGAGATCTGCCTGAGCCAGTACAGCCATGATGGATGAGACAGAATGGAGCAGGGTGCTCCTTCATCCTGGGAACCCAGCATTGACAGACAAACAGCTAGGCCTCTGACTGCCCTGGGGAAACTACCCTGAGGCTAATAGTACCTAACATTACCCCCTCAAACGGAGGCTGAGACAGCCACAGCATCAGCGTCTTCCTTGTATGAATCTGTCATTCAATGCTTTTCTATGGGCTAATAGCAGTAAGGCCAAATAAATGTTTCATCAAATAATTGTTTTATATATTTTTTTTTATACCTAAAAGGGGTCAAAGGTTAAAATGGAATTGAATAGAATAAGTTACATTGTTATAATGCAATGCATACTATTACCTAAATATCTACTGTAAATATAATTTAAATTGAAATGTGAATCATCAAATATAATGTGATACAAAATTCTATATTATATTGTCATGATATAAATACTATTCCCTGAATTTTTCACTGTAGATAAATGTGTTCTTCAGGTATCTTTATTTTTCTCTGTTTCTTTCTGGTTCTGTCTGCATGTCTTCATAGTAAATAAAACATCCGTCTGTTTCTTTGGAAGATGCTCCTGCTGATGACGTTGGAAGATGCTGGTCTGGTCAGGGGCTTTGTGTGGGCAACCCCCATTACACTTATTCTTCCTTGTCTCTCATATTTATTTATTTATTTTCATTTAACCTTTATTCAACTAGGCAAGTGAGTTCAGGACAAATTCTTATTTACAATGATGGCGTACCAAAAGGCAAAAGGCCTCCTGTGGGGATGGGGGCTGGGATTAAAAATGAAAATAAAATATAAATATAGGACAAACCACATATCACGACAAGAGAGACACCACAACACTACATAAAGAGAGACCTAAGACATCAACATAGCATGGCAGCAACACATGACCACGCAGCATGGAAGCAACACAACATGACAACGAAGTGGTAGCAACACGACAACAATGTGGTAACAACTCAACAGGGCAGCAGCACAACATGGTAGCAGCACAAAACACTGTACAAACATTATTGGGCACTGGCAACAGCACAAAGAGCAAGAAGGTAGAGACAACAATACATCAAGCAAAGCAGCCACAACTGTCAGTAAGAGTGTCCATGATTGAGTCTTTGAGATTGAGATAAAACTGTCCAGTTTGAGTGTTTGTTGCAGCTCGTTCCAGTCGCTAGCTGCAGCGAACTGAAAAGATTAGCGACCCAGGGATGTGTGTGCTTTGGGGACCTTAAACAGAACGTGACAGGCAGAAAAGGTGTTGTATCTGGAGGATGAGGGCTGATGTAGATAGCTCAGATAGGGGGGAGTGAGGCCTAAGAGGGTTTGATAAATAAGCATCAACCAGTGGGTCTTGCGACGGGGGGGACAGGTATACAGAGATGACCAGTTTACAGAGGAGTATAGAGTGCAGTGTTGTGTCCTATAAGGAGCATTGGTGGCAAATCTGATGGTATAATATATCATAAGTTTATACAATAAGTTTGACCTTTGACATAAGCCGAAGATAGTAGAAATGTTCAATAAAGTGCCTGTCAACAGTTTGGACACACCTACTCATTCCAGGGTCCTTTCTCATTTCCACTAGCCTCCACATTGTAGAACAACAGCGAAGTCATCAAAACCATCGAACAACACATAAGGAATCATGCAGCAACCAAAAAAAGTGCCAAACAAATTTGAGCCTCCTCATAGCAGAGCTGATGTCTGGTGCATGACCTCCCAAGACACAACAAACAATGCGGACAATATGCATCGCCTCATAAATTCAGTTATTTTGGCCACGAGAACTAGTACATCACAAGGGATTGTATTTTGAGCGAAAAAGAAGGTCATTCTCGCATGAAACGTTTGGATTTGTAAAAATAAAACAAGTACTAAAGTATGCGCTTTATGGTATGTTGCTCTCTCCATTGTTAACATTAAAAGTGTGTCATGTTTCGCGGAATATTGTACCCTGTGTCCATTTGAAATGAATCAACGCACCTTTATAGTGCATAAAGGTCTGGACATTCTTTAACGCTGCTTCCACAGGTGGGTTTGAATCATATTCACTTTATGCTTTCCCCTTGTGCAATTACAATACTCGAGGTGATTGAAAAACATTGGTTTAATGTCTCTCATTTCATGGCTCTCTACGCTCAACTGTAAACCTGTCTCAGCCATTGGGCAATTTAACCAGATAAGGGGTTGCTTGAGGATGAGGGGCCCTTACAAGAGTCTAACCTTATAGCCCCTAATGACTCTGCTGGCTTCGGAGGCACAACAGGAAATAAACCTTTAAAGTAGGCCATAAATGAATAATATTTAAAGGTTGCTAGACATAGTGTAATGGTAGAAAATGGTTTGGCTCATCTTGCCTTGCCCATATGACCCTTGATCCTTAGGGTAACCCCCCCCCCCCATATCCACCCACCCACTCCTCCGCCGTGCTGCCATACCACAGGTCCAGCTGGGGACTACTAGGCTAGGTCTCAGGAACATTGATCACCTCCCTCAGGAATGGGAGTGGGGGGGCATTACGCCCCAGCATACTTTATGAACACAGCTGCAAAGCTTGGGCCTAGAAAACCTACAGCTTACAAACCGTGGAGTTACCTAGTGCACCGTTCTGCTACAGAGCTCTTTTCTGGTTTAGCTTTCAATAACATATGCCATTTAGCAGACACTCTTATCCAAAGAGACTTACAGTCATTCATACATGTTATGCATCAGTGGTCTCAGGAATCAAACCCACTAACCTGGCTTTACAAGCGCAATGCTCTACCAGCAGCTACAAGGGACCAACCTTTGAATCTCCCAAAGCTTGGGCCTCGCAAACAAACAAACACATGGTGGTGTTCCAGATGAGTTTAGTCTTCAATACCAGGACTCCTCTTCCCTCCGCTGCGTCCTTCCATCCCTACAACAGTTTAGTCTTGCCATAAACTCGATCTCCTGTTTCATCCTCTCAGTCCACTCTCCGTTTTACAGCCTAGTACTTTATCTCTGGTCAGAGAGAGCGGAGTGGAGAAGGTGCGGGGAAGCAATTGTGGACGAAACCGAAGCCACGTCTAAGCTCTATCGTGACGAAACCCCGAGGCAGTAAAGTGAACGTCTCCATTGTTGATGTGCAGTTAAAAGACGCGGGGTCTCAAATCTCCACTGCCAAATGGGGCCACAGAGCATTACATGGGGTTAAAGCTAGCAGAGAGAGAGAACTCTATTTTGGTAATTGCATTTCGATTTGTGCTTTACTGCACTACGCTCTGCTGTAATTGCGCTAGTAGGAGTAGTACTACTTCTATTTGTACTCTTATTGGTTAGTATTATTATCATCAATTATATTCAGCATTATTGTAGTACAGCAAAGTGAGTAAAAGTGATGTTACTTCTATTAGTGTTCTATTGGTGTTATTAATATACTGACGTAGTTCATTTAGTTCAATCCAAAATGTCTAAAACCTCATAATAGTATTGAGGGGGGCAAGTCATCTGGGAGTTAGCCATAGGAGTTTTTCAATTCAGGGCCTAAATAGGAGCTGTCATAGTTTTTTTTCAGAAAGGACCTCCCTTACCCTATACCTCACTGACTGACTGAGTGAAAAGTGCTTTCTCAGCACCGGCCTGTCTGGCCCTGCTTCCTGTGCCCCAGCTCTCACATCCCTGTTGTTATTAAGCCCACCAAATGGCCCTGGTTCACCGGTGGTCTCCCTAATAACTGCCCGTGATGGACGGGACAGCTCTCGCTGCCTGCCTGCCCGTGGCCTTGGGCTCCCACCTCCAACACACACACACACACACACACACACACACACACACACACACACACACACACACACACACGCACACACACACACACACACACACACACACACACACACACACACACACACACACACAAAGACAAACGCAATTGTGCTCAGCACTTCCTCAGGGCTCATTCCTAGTTTTGGGGAGCAATACTTGAAGACACGAAATGGAGTGGGCATGTAGTACTGTAGCAGGGTCCAGAGTGTTGTGTTGTGTGCAACCACAGACACATGCACTCACACACACACAAACACCAGTTCACGTACGTACGCATGCGCACTTGAACACACACACACACACACACACACACACACACACACACACACACACACAGACACACATAAAAATACTTCATTGCTGTAATTTGAGTGTGGAATGCATTAGATGGTAATGACTTTAAACAGTCTAATTAGGAGAAAATATAGTATAGCCACCAGTTACTTGGGGATGCTGGAATGGCTTTTCATAAAGGCAGTGTAGTGTTGAGGGCCATTGGGAGAAAAGAGGGTAACCCGAGACGCCGAGTTAATCTGGATATGTAAAGACATGTTTACACCACAAACGACGTCTGAAGGTTCTCCGGTGCACTTTGTCTGAATTACAGTTTCAGCGGTAGAATGAGGTGTATATGCCTTTTAAATGTGATTTACATGAAGCACGCAAAAATGACCTACGCAGAAATATGATCCGCGCAATAATTGCGAGAGGAGAAGGAGAGAACACATAACCATTCATAATGACCGTTCCCATATGAGGAGAAAACGTAATACTCTAATTATGAAAGTGCTGACGATGGATGTGATGATGATAATCACGGTGATGATGATGATGGTCAAGCGTTGTGTGGGCGCTGGTCTGACTTTATGGCATTTTGAACTCGGTAATGTAACAACCTGGCACAGCTGCGGAGGCCTGCTGCCCACATCAACTAACACGTTTATTCCACACACATCACTCCCAACCCTATGAGTTTATCCAGATAAAACTGTATCACCCAAACTCCCTAAAACAGCCACAGTAGTAAGTCTGCAATTGCTGAGGGCATTCAGGGTACCCCTGTCACAAAGCAAAATGCATTAAAACCCTAGCTACAATATAAACAAGAATAGCTATCTGAAACCCAAGTGTAAGATTAACCAAAAAATAAACACATCCTCACTCCTTTTGGACTCTCGTTTTACAGTTCAAAAAGCACTCGCACATCTGAGCAATCTTTTAAACTCTCTATTTTACAAAACGCCAGTTAGTAATTATCATTGTAATAAAAAAGCTCTTGCTTAAAATATGTTATTTGGGGGGGGGGGGGGGGGGGGCTGAATTCTCCTTTTCCCATGTGGCCGTCTCAGGCCTGTGAGAGGGAAGGGGGATAGGAGGTGTAGATTTGAGTCCACCCTGATCTAACTGAGGCCCAGCCCTGACCGACCTCACAAAGGGAACAGACCCAAGCTCATGATTCCAGCCTCCAGTCTTGGACGGACTTGCTAAACCTCCCGACTCTGTTCCCCCCTTTGGCAGCTGCTGCTGGCGGGGATCCATTCAAGACTCAGAACTTGAACCAGCACTGCTATTACCAGACTGAATTTATGAAGCACCACTTCAGGTTGTGTCCACTGGGTTTGCACTTTCTTCCTACCATCTCTCCCTTTCCTGCTCTCCTCTCCTCTCTCTCTCTCTCTCTCTCTCTCTCTCTCTCTCTCTCTCTCTCTCTCTCTCTCTCTCTCTCTCTCTCTCTCTCTCTCTCTCTCTCTCTCTCTCTCTCTCTCTCTCTCTCTCCCCCCTCCTTCCTAATTCACTATCTATTCTGTAAAGTCACAGCAGTCATACTGATTTTCTGGTCTTAGAAAGAGAGTGTCAGCCTGAGTCTCTGAAAACACAAACCATGTCCTTTTATCAGATCTGGTCTGTTGGGTCTAACAAAGCAGTGTTCCAGACACTGGGGCCGTTCCATGGGTTGGACAGAATGTGTCTGGTGGCCACTGCCATATGTTTGGGTATTTCCTGTTTCCCATGACTCCCTCTGCAACTGTTAGTGCCCGGCCTCCGGTCCCCCCCGGGGCCTTGCTCCCTGGCCAGCTCATTTAGACCCTTCACTGACAACAAGAACTATAACATAAATCACCCAAAGCATATGGGCCATGCATATCCCCTGACTGCAACGTCAATGGCACAACAATGACATATATTTATCTTTTATTGTTACATTATAAGTTACTATTCATAGTATGTTGTGTGCATCAGAAAATGTACATGCTCTTACAGTCATTAAAAAACAAACCACATAGATGTTTTTTTTTTTTTGGGGGGGGGGTTGTTGAAACACTCAGAAAAAGGGAGAGACAAAAATTCAACAACTAAGATGTCTCTTGGCACCCTGAGGTATTCTGGGAATTGACATCTAGACGATAGAGTGCTAAAAGGCCCATTAATCACAGAGGAAGGATTGCTGGGGTTAGAGCTGCCTGCATGGCCACCCTGCAGGAGAGACCAGGGGAAAGTTGGGAGAACAGCACAGCTGCCCTCTGTAACATCACACTAACAGCCTCATCATTCAAACTTTAAAGACCTATAAAATTTGTATTAGATCACTTTAAAGGAGATGGCATGAGAACATTTGGATTTCAGTGTGTGACAACTAATCTAAATGGTCCAACGTTTCTCCAATTATCTCCTGTTCATTTTTCCTCGGATGGTGGACAGTTCTCTGGCTCTGATGGTGTGAGAGTTCGACATAGACTGTTAAACAGTCCTTATCAGAAGGAAGCATGGCGAGGACACACTGTGTAGGGAGATCAGAGAAGGACTGTCACAATTTTTGCAGTTCACTGCACGTAAGGTGGAAGCGACCGGAACACACACACTCACACACACACACACATTCCACAACACCAGGCAGAAAAAGTGCATTTGTTTTGCAGGCGGTCTCGGATGCATATGTTAGATCATAAAAAGGAACATCCTTTTTTCTGTACTCCTGTTGCAGTCCAGGAAAAAGGCCTAGGGGAGGGAGGGAGGAAAGGAGGGTGGGAGGGAAGGAGGAAGGTAAGAGGTAGGGCTGTGCTTTCTTGTGTCTTACAGAGTTCAGATGACTGTCATGATTAAGCCAAATGAGCAGAAGGGGATTTACTGTGTGGAGGGAGATAAAAAAAAGTTGAGGAGTCTCTGTGACTGACAGGACAGGCCTGGGAGGGGAGGGAACACAACCACACTACACCGACCTCAACATAACATCTCTCTATCACCACACCTATCTCTGTCTCTCTGTCTCTCTCTCTCTTTCAATCTCTTTCTCACTCTCTTCATCTCTCTCAGTCTCTCTCCTTCCTCCATTTCTCTCTTCCTTTGCAGGTTACACCTCCCAAGTGCTTGTCAAATTCAATAGGCTCAACAAGGTAGGATAGCAGCTAGCTATCTCTCCAAAAAAAAGACAATACAAAAACACCTCGTTTGCCTCCTCATGATTGAGTCACTCACTCACTCATGCACTCAATCCCTAACTCACTCTGGACCCCCGCCTCCCCTGCCCCCACCCTCCAACCCAACAGCGCCTTTTCTGTGTCTTGCCGTCATGCCCCGTCCTGCACCCCAGCCCTCCTTCCCCTCGTCCTCTATCCCCCTCCCCACAGTCAGTCTGAAATAAATCGTGGCTGGTTGGGGCTCAGTTGTAATAAATCAGGGTCTGTCCGGTGCTGGAGCCTGCCCAGTCGGCCTGTCACTGCCTGGCCTTCACTCAGGATTAATTAAAGGCCTGATATAGAGCCCAGATGTGCTGCTGGAGCAGGGGAGCACTGGACCCCTCTACTCTGGGCCATGCAGACCCTCACTGGAGACACACTTATGGATGTATGCACACACACAGGCATATGCATACAGGCACATATGTTAGCATGCCTGCACATACACACGTATGCAGGCACGTACGTATGCACTCACACATGCTCACAAGCACGTATGCCCACACGCACGAATATCCACACATACACTTTCTGAAGCTCTCCATACACTGTACTTACATTTCATTCTTACATGCTTTGCATACCTTTCCCTACTTCTATGTCATCCTCCCTCTCGCTCACACTCTTCTCTTCCTCCTCTGTCTCACTCTCTCCTTTTCTGACTCCCCCACCCTGTAATGAAACGAGGTAGAGATAAAGGTGGGGCCAGAGTCGATGGTCGTGTGTGTGAATGTTTTTTTTTTTACCTCTCTGTGTGTTCTTCTCCAAGGCATCTGGATAGACGCTGAAGGAAGTGGAGGTTCTGTAGCGGGAAAGAGGGGGGGAGGATGGGAGAGGCTTATGAAGGGGTCAGGGGTCACCGTGCATGCTTTATTGCATGACGAGTGAGAGGGGCGACTAGATTAGTAAGATATCACTGTGTTTTCTGGTCACGGTTGAGAGAGGTTAACCCTTGGTGGCCCAGGGGCCCTGGCCTGTGTCTCCAGGCTGGAGAGATTAGGGGGGAGAGAGGGTAACGTTAGGGCAGGGGTGGCTCGGGGGACTATGGGCTAATTTCTGATAGTCGCCGAGCGGTCTGGTCTGGTCTCTCCCCTGCTCCGTGGCAAAACGCTCACACAGGAAATTAGAGGTCTAAGCTTCCTTTTTTGACGCGAACCCTTCCAGCACATACAGCCTCTCTCTGCATTAGTACTAATGTTACAGCTCTGGCCTGCAAAGCACAGGAATGTCAATCTTTAGTTTTAGCATGGAACAATAGAGACATGTAGGACTCACAGTTATTTTACATTAACTGAATGCTATGGTATTTCAGTAATACCTGGTTACAACATCCATACTCATCCAGCCATCCCCATATTTAGAAAATGATGAACTTACTATTCTTTCTAGTTTTGTGGTAGCCACCGTTAATCGCAGAGATGTCAAATCTTGGTTTGGTCTCATGCAGTGGACTATTCACCATGGAGCGCATTCTTTTGTCTGGTTCCTAGGATGTCAGCACCCAAAACACATTTATTGTCTAAAGTACAGACTGCCCTCATCCCTTTTCATATCTCTCAGTGGAAGAAGATATAGCCCGATATCAGGACGTCGGTGGGGCGGCTGAGGTCCATCCTATGCTTGCAGCCAGCCAGGGATCATGGCTAAAACAGATTGAGTCGGTCTGTTCTCCAGTGTCAGATATGATATAGCCGCTCTGAGCCTAATGGGCCTGGAAAAAGAGGTGAACATGTCCTCAACCCTGTGAATTCCATTACATAAAGAAATTGATTTGTAACCTTAGGTAGCTGTAAGACAGAAACTATACTTCTTTCAAGGAATAAACTTCAGGACTAAGACACTAGTCCTCGGATCCTTCAAAGGTCGTACGGTTCAGAGCAAGAAAGAAGAAGGAAAAGATCTGACAAACGAGCTGACCACCGTATCTTTAATCCGAATGGTCGACGTACAGTACGTTAGCACATTGTAATGTTTTATTTGGGATTGAACAGATTATCTAGAAATCATTTAACAAGTTGATCTCAATTAGACTTTAAATATCATCAGCACGGTGGATGAATAGGTACCCAAGCCTTGGAAGAGCGAAAAGGAAAATAAACCATAGTGAATAATTGCTGATATGTTCCTAATGTGCCCCTTCACCCCCCCCCCCCCCCCCCCCCTAACCTACCCCATACCGATAGGCCACCCCTGATGGCTGTCACACCTGGTGTTGAAGGCAGTAGGGTGTATTTTATCTGCTCCAGGGCCCGTAGGGGGGCCGTACATCTTCCCCCAGACTAGTGTTGGGAGGTCAGGGACAACCCCTCTGTTTACCCACCTGTCCATCAACTCTGCACACCATCCTTGGAGCCTCTCTCTTCTTTTCCCTTGTGAAAGAAAGTGAGATTGGCAAGAAAAGAGGCACACTGTGGGAATAAAATGGAGGGTTGGTTTGTTCAGTTTAGAAGTCAGGATACCTGAGCCACAAACCAGGCAATGGGATTGCTCTAAACACTGAGGCATATTTGTATTCAAAGGGGAACCTTATCGTTGTCAGTTTGGGCCAGGAGAGGAAGTAATACATGTCATCATTTTCAGATGTAACAAGGTTAGAAATGGTTTCGAAAAAACTCTACAGCCACAACAATGTATTGACTGGGACTTTCTTCTTAGGGCGTATTAAATACATGCAATATTAGCTATGTTCAGGGTAAATCTCTCCCAGAATAGTTATCTTGTGTTTGGGTGAGGAGTGTGCCCAGTGGCCAGTAAGTGCCCTGTTTATCTACTCTGCATTGCATTTCTGCTTCTGCCTGCACACGTGTGTGTGTGTCTGGGATTCTGGGATCGGTCCCCTGGGCCGGAAGACCACACATGCAGGGAACGGGTACTCGGAGCTAACACCAGTTCATCCGTGCCATTTTTTACATTTTCATTAGACGTATCCAGCAGTGGCCAGAGTCACTATACCTAAACATGCAGAGGAGAGCTGTTGACTCTTTGGAAAATAATGTAGCAATCCAGTTTGAATCAGGATGTTATAGTGGGGATAAAACTTATAGTGGAGATAACGATCCAGTTTGAGTCAGGGTGTTATAGTGGGGATAACGATCCAGTTTGAATCTGGATAAAATACAAAACATGCATATCAGTGTTGCATAACCACTATGCTGAAAAGCAGTATATTTGGTTTATCGCACCACTGTTTTATAATTTCATCAGGGGTGCAACTTTCACTGGGGACAGGGGGGACATGCGGATGCAACGTTGTGCTTTAGGACCATGCGGACGCCTCCGAGTGGTCAGGCAGGCCGTTTGGAGTGTTTATACGACTGGATAAAAAAAAAATATATATAATAATAACAATTATATCCCCCCCCCCCAATTCTAAAACCAAAGTTGCAGCCCTTAATTTCATGCCGTCATAATGTCCTTCTTTATGCCAACAAGCTGCTGTATATCATATAGAGAAGTGAGGTAATGACTTTGCTGATTTTACAACCGTGGTTAACAGTGATTCCAGCTGCATCGAGTTGTATATAAATTCTTCCTATACTTTCCAAACTAGCAAACATGTATCAAACTCTATTTTGCAAATTAGAATTAAATAACTTATTTAAGATTATTTATAGTCCAATTAAACTTCAGTCAATATATTCAATTGCCGCAATAAATAGACAGGTCGTTTTGGTCAAGATCGTAATAATGATTTAGAAAATTGTAATAATTCAGATACATTTCCAAGATAATTTCATGTAGAAATACAATTTGAAAATGTCAAAATAACCAGCTAAAAGGAGATAGATAGAGAGAGAGTTGTACCGAGAGAAGTGTGTGTACTGTGGAGCGGTTGGTTGAAATTTGACTCACTGGCTTGCACTCTTGCCTCTCTCTCAGGGACTCTCTTACTTGGCTGGGACTTAATTGCATCCCCGATATAAACAAGGGGGTTAGTGTGAGAGCGGCCCGGCAGCTGAGGGGCTCAAGCAGAGGAGCAGACTGGGGTTTGAGTTCAGAGAGAGAGAGGGCGCAGAAAGTGATATAAAAATATGTAGGAGGGTAGGGGAGAGAGACAAGCAGAGGATGAAAGAACGAGGTGGTAATCACTCCTAAAGTAATGAGGAAAAAGTTATGAGAGAAAAGTGCAGTTCAAATTGGTCGTAAATTTACAAATGGCAGAATATGAGGCGGGAAAGGTAATTTTTGGTAACTTGGGGGCACTTATTATTGTGTAACACTGACCATTTATTCCAACAGCTATCCCACAGTCGGCATGACAATACAACAATTCATGTAATTATAAAAAAAATAAAAAATGTCAGTTGAAACATCTAACATCTATCAAAAAAGGACGAGGCAATAATTTTGAAAATTCTGCCTGAGGTATAAGCTTCAGTCTTAGCTTTACATATGTAGGATCTTAATTTGAGCCAGTTTGCTACAGTGGGAAAATTATCCTGAAGCAACAGGAAATGTGAATTTATGTGGATTATTGTCAATAGTCATTTTAAAGTAGAAATTACAAACTTCAGAAGCCTTTTTAAACCTCAAATACACAACACTTTTAACAGCACTACAGGAAAGTTTTCCTGCCACATGGTGATCAAATTAAGATCCTCTATCGGTAGCCTAACTTTACCTGAGTTCTAAGCTTTTTAGTCTAACTTCAGTCAGGCTGGCATGCTGAGATCTGTCAGTAACTAGCTCCAGAGAGGAGCTCCAGTACCAGACAATAGTCATTGCCCCTGGCTCCACAGAGGTGAAAACAGCCTCTCTGAACATCTCTTTCACAGATGCTCCTCTCTGATCAATTCGTTCCAGACCTCTCAAATGGACAGCCTGGGATTTAATTTCATTATCAGTGATCCCTGTTCAGAGCCCTCAAGCCTATAGCTCTCTCCCTCTCTCAGAAAAACCCTCAGACAGAGGCCGGGGTGCTGTACGACTGCATTCCTAAAAAAAAAAATGATTGGAAAGTCACATTTATAAGAGAAAAAGTCACTTGAAATGTGACTTTTCAAATAGTTAAAAGACACTTGAAACATGCCTTTAATATGCGTTATAAAACAAAGGTAAATTGCTTCATGCTTTGGGAACTTTAATAAGTTGATGCAGCAGGACATACCTGAAGTGTGTGTTAATAAATCACAGAGTCTTGTTGCTGCCTGTTCCCATGCACTCTGTCTGTCCATCCACTATCCACATCATATGAGGCATGACAAATAAGCTGGAAGCTAGACAGCTGTCTCCCAGAAGTGTGCCGGCTGGAGCTGCTGGATGGGACTCCATGAGGCTGATTCTCTTCTGTAGCCCGAAAAAAAATAATCTTTATTTATCTTCTACCCACCCATCTGTGTAAAACTCTTACCACATGATTGGACTGATGATGTTGTTCCCATGACTACAACTAACTCTCCACTAGCTACAACTTTTACTACATGACTACTACTGCAACTGTCATTACTTCTACTAGCATTTATCAGAGTCACTCTCATAAATATGCACTACGCATAAATCGCTCCTTGTTGCAAAAATTATAATAGTTAGCCTAATTTCGGTTTATGTGACAAAATAAGCAAGTATAGTGTAGAGAATCATTTTACCATCTAAACCACCGTGAAATATATTTTCCATAAACAAAAATCTTGTATTTTCAGCTGTTTGAAGCTGGTGTATAAAACAGAAAGTAAAAGACGCAAAAACAACAGGAACAGGAGGCATAGAAATAGCGCACATAGAACAGACCTACTGCTTCTTAGACTTGACTTCCTTGACAGATCTATAACACACATTTCTCTGTGAATTTGGTCAGGCTGGCCAAACAGTTTTTTTGCTACTTTTTAAAAGCTTAAAATAGTTTAGTGTGTGCAATGACCAGTATCGTTAGTTACAATTAGCCATTGAGAATTCATGCAAAATGAGAATACGTGTATGAGTTTTGTATAATAGCATGGTGCAGTGTACCACGTGGACTGCTTTTATGCAGAAGTGTGTGTTAAAATAATATACTACACTAAACAAAAATATAAACGCAACGGTCAAGTGCTGGTCCCATGTTTCATGAACTGAAATAAAAGATCCCAGAAATGTTCCATACATACAAGAACTTTCTTTCTCTCAATTTTTTTGCACAAATTTGTTTACATCCCTGTTAGTGAGCATTTCTCCTTTGCCAAGATAATCTATCCACCTGACAGGAGTGGTATATCAAGAAGCTGATTCAACAGCATGATCATTACACAAGTGCACCTTTTGCTGGGGACAATAAAAGGCCACTCTAAAATGTGCAATTTTGTCACATTAAACAATGCCGCAGGTGTCTCAAGTTTTGAGGGAGCGTGCAATTGGCATGCTGACTGCAGGAATGTCCACTAAAGATGTTGCCAGAGCATTTCATGTTAATTTCTCTACCATAAGCCACCTCCAACATCGTTTTAGAGAATTTGGCAGTACGTCCAACCGGCCTCACAACCGCAAACCACATGTAAAAACCCTTGTATCCACACAAGCCTAGGACCTCCACATCCATCTTCTTCACTTGCAGGATTGTCTGAGACCATCCACCCAGAAACTGTGGGTTTGCACAAACCAAATAATTTATACTCAAACTGCCAGAAACCATCTCAAGGAAGCTTGTCTGCATGCTCGTTGTCCTAACCAGGTTCTTGACCTGGCTGCAGATCAGCATCGTAACCGACTTCACTGTGCAAATTCTCACCTTTGATGGCCCCTGGCATGCTGGAGAAGTGTGCTCTTCACGGATTAATCCCGGTTTCCACTGTACCGGGCAAATGGCAGAAAGTTTGTAAGGCATTGTGTGGGCAAGCAGTTTGCATTGTGAACAGAATGCCCCATGGTGATGGTGGGGCCATGATATGGGCCGGCATAAGCCACAGACAACAAACACAACTGTATTTTATCAATGGCAATTTGAATGCACAGAGACACCATGACAAGATCCTGAGGCCTTTTGTCGTGCCATTCGTCCGCCGCCATCATGTTTCAGCATGATAATGCACGGCCCCATGTCGCTAGGATCTGTAGATAATTCCTGGAAGCTGAAATTGTTCCAATTCTCCCATTACCTGCACACTCACCGGACGTTACACCTTTTGAGCATGTTTGGGATGCTCTCGATCAATGTGTATGACAGCATGCTCCAGTTCCCACCAATATCCAGCAACTTCGCACAGCCATTGAAGAGCAGTGGGCCAACATTCCACAGGTCACAATCAACAGCCTGATCAACTCTATGCAAAGGAGATGTGTCGCACTGCATGGGGCAAATGGTGGTCACACCAGATAGACTGGTTTGCTGATCCGTCCCCCGATTAGTATTTTTTTTTATTAAGGTAACTTTGATCAACAGATGCAAATCTGTATCCCCAGTCATCTGAAATCCATAGATTAGGGCCTAATTTATTTATTTCAATTGACTGATTTCCTTTTATGAACTGCGACTCATTAACATCTTTGTTGCGTTTATATTTTTGGTCAGAGTGCATGAAATATCAACATTCATTGCAGATGAGGCCCAATTTACTGATGAACTGCAGTATTTTTCTACAAGTTGTTGGGCTATTTCAGAAATGGAATATGAGAGTTCCCAGGAAATTGGGTATTTCATGTGGCATGCGACATTATTTCTGCCATGTTGTCCTCTTCCCTGGGCACATTGTGTCTTGGGCAGCTGCCATGGTGTAAAATTCCCAATTTCAGTCCAATAGCTATTTAGACTGCAATCATCCCATAAGGTCAAGTCAGTCTCAGCACTTCTTTCCTCATCCATTTTGTTTTCCCGGTTGACAGCTAAATCATGGCTGATGGGCTGACGTAGACGGCCATAATTCCTGGCTGTATTGGCTGGAAACTTGTGTCAGACACGGACTGTGTGTCCCACGACCCTCACCCTCCATTGATGACCTGCATGGGGGACTAGGGACCAGGACAAATAGACATGACATCATAGTGAACTGAACTCTGGGGTTACAGCAGGACCAGGAACCATTTTCTACCTAGAACCCTTTTCATCCTAAGAACAGTTTTTTGAAGAAAGTGTTATTTGTTTATTCTCTGGAAGGCAAGAAGGTTTCGACATAGAACCCTTCTGAATCTGAATAAGCTTTTTATTGTATTTAAAAAAAAAATCATTTTAAATAGTGGCTGAGCGCAAGTGTTTACCTCAGTGTTTAAACTTCAACATCAGGAGTTTGAGAAATCTAATGAATTAAAAAATGTGTGAGAATGTTATAAACGGGGAATATTTGTACTATATGGGAAAATGTGTACATGTATCTGGTATTCACCTAATAATTGTACATACTGTACAGTACTGACATAGTATCTTTGCCATGATTTCTTTCTTTCAAATGAGTATTTTCTGTGATTTTACTGAGCAGAGAGCAGGAGAGTAGAAAGGAGTATGATTGAATCAGAAGTATATTGTATGGTACACAACAAATTGTCCATTTTTAGTAAATTTTCTAGTATTGATTCAGGAGTTGAATTTACTCTGTAAATAGTTAAATAGACAGTCAGTTGTGTAAAATAACCCCAGTATCGGTGTCATAAACCAGAGTTAAGTGTGATTGTGTCATTACTCTGTTTAGAGTGAGACACTCAAAACCACACCAACATGACCATTTTCCCAGCATGCTCTATTGCAGATTTATTTTCAGAATAGTTTCTGTGTTTTTGCATGTTCAGTATTTTCAGGAACTATTCAGATCCCTTCACTTTCTCTACATTTTGTTACATTACAGCCTTATTCTAAAATGGATTAAATACAAAAAATTACCTCATCAATTTACACACAATACCCCATAACGACAAAGCAAAAACAGGTTTTAGAAATGTTTGAAAAATATGTTTCATTTTTAAACTGAAATATCAGATTTACATAAGTATTCAGACCCTTTACTCTGTACTTTGTTGAAGCACATTTTGCAGTGATTACAGCCTCGAGTCTTCTTGGGTATGACGCTATATGCTTGGCACACCTATATTTGGGGACTTTCTTCCATTCTTCATTGCAGATCCTCTCAAACTCTGTTAGGTTGGATGGGGAGCATCGCTGCACAGCTATTTTCAGGTCTCTCCAGAGATGTTCGATCGGGTTCATGTCCGGGCTCTGGCTGGGCCACTCAAGGACATTCAGAGACTTTTCCCGAAGCCACTCCTGCGTCGTCTTGTCTGTGTCTTTAGGGTCCATGTACTGTTGGAAGGTGAATCTTCACCCCAGTCAGAGGTCCTGAGCGCTTTGGAGCAGATTTTCATCAAGGATCTCTTTGTACTTTGCTCCGTTCATCTTTCCCTCCATTCTGAATAGTCTCCCAGTCCCTGCCGCTGAAAAACATCCCCACAGCATGATGCTGATAACACCATGCTTCACCGTAGGGATGGTTTTGGCTAGGTGATGGCTTCCTCCAGACGTGTTGCTTGGTATTCAGACCAAAGAGTTCAATCTTGGTTTCATCAGTCCAGAGAATGTTGTTTCTTATGGTCTAAGAGTCCTTTAGGTGCCTTTTTGGTAAACTCCAAAACCTGACCAAGGCCCTTCTCCCACGATTGCTCAGTTAAGCCGTAGAAATGTTTTGGTACAGATCTGTGCCTCGACACAATCCTGTCTCGGAGCTCTACAGACAATTCCTTTGACCTCATGGTTTGGTTTTTGCTCTGACATGTACTGTCAACTGTGGGACCTTATATAGACAGGTGAATGCCATTCCAAATAATGTCCAATCAATTGAATTTACCACAGGTGGACTCCAACCAAGTTGTAGAAACATCTCAAGGATGATCAATGGAAACATGATGCACCTGAGCTCAATTTCGAGTCTCAGAGCAAAGGGTCTGAATACTTATGGAAATAAGGTTCTAACAATTTCAAAAAAACTATTTTCGCTTTTCATTATGCAGTATTTTGTGTAGATTGATGAGGAGGTTTTCTTACTTAATCCATTTTAGAATAAGGCTGTAACAAAACCAAATGTGAAAAAAGTGAAGGAGTCTGAATACTTTCCGAATGCACTGCACATTGATTGGTTGATTAACCGTATGCTGTACAAAGATAAATAACATACACTACAGTTCAAAAGTTCGGGGTCACTTAGAAATGTCCTTGTTTTTGAAAGAAAAGCACATTTTTTGTCCATTAAAATAACATAGAATTTATCAGAAATACAGTGTAGACATGTTAACGTTTTAAATGACTATTGTAGCTGGAAACGGCTGATTTCTATTGGAATATCTACATTGGCGTACAGAGGCCCATTATCAGCCACCATCACTCCTGTGTTCCAATGGCACGTTGTGTTAGCTAATCCAAGTTTATCATTTCAAAAGGCTAATTGATCATTCAAAAACCCTTTTGCAATTATGTTAGCACAGCTGAAAACAGTTGTTCTGGACTTCTTTAGACTAGTTGAGTATCTGGAGCATCAGCATTTGTGGGTTCTATTACAGGCTCAAAATGGCCAGAAACAAAGGACTTTCTTCTGTAACTCATCAGTCTATTCCATGCGAGAAATTGCCAAGAAACTGAAGATCTCATACAACGCTGTGTATTACTCCCTTCACAGAACAGCGCAAACTGTTTCTAACCAGAATAGAAAGAGGAGTGGGAGGCCCTGGTGCACAACTGAGCAAGGACAAGTACATTAGAGTGTCTAGTTTGAGAACCAGACGCCTCACAAGTCCTCAACTGGCACCTTCATTAAATAATACCCGCAAAATCCCAGTCTCAATGTCAATAGTGAAAAGGTGACTCCGGGATGCTGGCCTTCTAGGCAGAGTTGCAAAGAAAAATATTAAGACGGGCAAAAGAACACAGACACTAGACAGTGGAAGATTGGAAAAAAGTTTCATGGACAGACTAATCTAAGTTTGAGGTGTTCTGATCACAAAGAAGAACATTTGTGAGACGCAGAAAAAATTAAAAGATGCTGGAGGAGTGCTTGACGCCATCTGTCAAGCATGGTAGAAGGCAATGTTATGGTCTGGGAGAGCTTTGGTGGTGGTAAAGTGGAAGATTTGTACAGGGTAAAAGGGATCTTGAAGAAGGAAGGCTATCACTTCATTTTGCAACGCCATGCCTTACCCTGTGGACAACGCTTAATTGTAGCCAATTTCCTCCTACAACAGGACAATGATCCATATCACAGCTCCAAACTATGCAAGAACTATTTAGTGAAGAGTAGTCAGCTGGTATTCTGTCTATAATGGCGTGGCCAGCACAGTCACCGAATCTCAACCCTATTGAGATGTTGTGGGAGCAGCTTGACCGTATGGTACGTAAGAAGTGTCCATCAAGTCAATCCAACTTGTGGGAGGTGCTTCAGGAAGCATGGGGTGAAATCTCTTCAGATTACCTCAACAAATTGACAACTAGAATGCCAAAGGTCTGCAAGGCTGTAAATGCTGCAAATGGAGGATTCTTTGACGAAGCAAAGTTTGAAGGACACAATTATTACTTCAATTAAAAATCGTTGTTTTAACCTTGTCAACATCTTGACTATATTTCCTATTCATTTTGCAACTTGTTTCATGTATGTTTTCATGGAAAACAAGGACATTTCTTAGTGACCCCAAATTTTTGAATGGTAGTGTACGTTTGTTAGTTAGTATTGGGACTTATTGTGTGTGTGTGTCAGCGCTGAGCAATTAGTGCTTTTTGAGGTCAGTTCGGTTTTGTTTAGATTTTTTACTAAAAATATCACGGTTTTCGATTTAAATATTTTTGCTTAACTTTAAATGCATTATGAGTTAATGTCATACAATTGATTTTAGATATTTTTATTGGATATTCTAAAATCAAAAAGTTTGAACATTCAATTGGCAAAACATTTCAAATATGACATTTTCTCTGTCAGATCCACATTGGGTAGACAACAATAGAAAAATAGGACATTTCTATAATACTAAGTTTTTATTTGATTACTTTATTATTTTTAATTCCTTAAAGTCATCATCTCATCTCTGCTCAGGCAGTAGGAGCAAGGCGGCCAAACAAAGTTATCTCTGCGCTCCCATACTCTACTGTCTTCAGTCATCCTAATGAGCTAGGCGAGCCTGCTTAATTAAGCCAGCTGCAGAGTTTTCTGAGGAAATACATTGCACTAGTTGCTCCAGCCAGGTCATGCTTGATGCAAGTCATTATTAGACATCCATCCATGTCTGATGACGTTGGGAGATGACGTGGAAACCGGCCACTAGGTTTAACAGTGAGCGCTGTTACCTTCAAGTAGGTTTCAGTTTTGCCAGGGTGTTGTGGGCGGGGATGGCGGATGGGCGTAAGCAATTACCCCTGGTGTAATGCATCTGCTTCTGCAGTTAACATGGTTAAAAAGGTTGCAAGTTCAAATCCAGAGAGAGAAATTTGCTTTTGATATTTTGGTTTTAAGCCTATTCCAAGCCCTAACCCTTACCTTAACCATTCGGAGTTAAGGCTTAACCTTAAGAATTTTGAGTTAATGCATATGCCTCTGGTGTGAAAGGTTGCAAGATGGAATCCAGCGATAGAAAGTTATTTTTGTTTTAAGCCTGTCTCAAACCCTAACCCTTGTCTTAACCATTCGGAGTTAATGCCTAACCTTTAGGATTTGGAATTAATGTATCTGCCTCTGTTCCTAGTTCAAATCCTACGATAAGCATCTGCCTCTAGTGTAAAATGTTGCAAGTTCAAATCCAGCGATAGAAAGTTGTTTTTGTTTTAAGCCTATCCCAAACCTTAATCCTTACCTTAACCATTTAGAGTTAACCTGAAGAATTTGGAGTTAATGCATCTATCGCTGTTTGAATCCAGTGACATAACTTTTTTTTAAAGCTTATCCCAAACCTTAACCCTTATATTAACCATCCGGAGTTGATGCCGAACCTTAAGAATTAGGAGTTAATGCCTGAACTTAAACCTAACTTTAAAAATGTGGAGTTAATGCCTAAACCTAACCTTAAACACTTCAAAATGTGATGTTTGGAACAACTTCGAAATTTGACATTTCAGAAACATGGATGAATGTCTAGTTCTTACATGAGACTGTGAGAGCTTGTTGACTTCTTCAATGTAGATAAGGCTTAACTTTCACAAACTGTCTCTATCCTTCTCTATCATCATTGTCTCTTAAACATTTCTCTATCATGTGGTCTATGCAGTCTGTGGGTATCTAACCCAACGTAGCAGGTGTAAAAGTGTATCTATCTCTGTCTGAGCCGGAAAGAACAGGCGCAATGGATTACGGTCATTGTAATTAAATACCACGTTTCAGCTCTGAACTAGGTTGAATATTTGCTCAATGAAAACTACATCACTCTTCAGCACATAGCTCTTGACTTGTGAATAATTTGATTTCTCTCTAGAGAAACGGCGCTTTGGGCTCACAAAAAAACAAACTAAATGGAAATCAAGTCATTGAACCAACGTTGGTCAATTACAGTGCCTTGCGAAAGTATTCGGCCCCCTTGAACTTTGCGACCTTTTGCCACATTTCAGGCTTCAAACATAAAGATATAAAACTGTATTTTTTAGTGAAGAATCAACAACAAGTGGGACACAATCATGAAGTGGAACGACATTTATTGGATATTTCAAACTTTTTTAACATTTCAAAAACTGAAAAATTGGGCGTGCAAAATTATTCAGCCCCCTTAAGTTAATACTTTGTAGCGCCACCTTTTGCTGCGATTACAGCTGTAAGTCGCTTGGGGTATGTCTCTATCAGTTTTGCACATCGAGAGACTGAATTTTTTTCCCATTCCTCCTTGCAAAACAGCTCGAGCTCAGTGAGGTTGGATGGAGAGCATTTGTGAACAGCAGTTTTCAGTTCTTTCCACAGATTCTCGATTGGATTCAGGTCTGGACTTTGACTTGGCCATTCTAACACCTGGATATGTTTATTTTTTAACCATTCCATTGTAGATTTTGCTTTATGTTTTGGATCATTGTCTTGTTGGAAGACAAATCTCCGTCCCAGTCTCAGGTCTTTTGCAGACTCCATCAGGTTTTCTTCCAGAATGGTCCTGTATTTGTCTCCATCCATCTTCCCATCAATTTTAACCATCTTCCCTGTCCCTGCTGAAGAAAAGCAGGCCCAAACCATGATGCTGCCACCACCATGTTTGACAGTGGGGATGTTGTGTTCAGGGTGATGAGCTGTGTTGCTTTTACGCCAAACATAACGTTTTGCATTGTTGCCAAAAAGTTCAATTTTGGTTTCATCTGACCAGAGCACCTTCTTCCACATGTTTGGTGTGTCTCCCAGGTGGCTTGTGGCAAACTTTAAACAACACTTTTTATGGATATCTTTAAGAAATGGCTTTCTTCTTGCCACTCTTCCATAAAGGCCAGATTTGTGCAATATACGACTGATTGTTGTCCTATGGACAGAGTCTCCCACCTCAGCTGTAGATCTCTGCAGTTCATCCAGAGTGATCATGGGCCTTTTGGCTGCATCTCTGATCAGTCTTCTCCTTGTATGAGCTGAAAGTTTAGAGGGACGGCCAGGTCTTGGTAGATTTGCAGTGGTCTGATACTCCTTCCATTTCAATATTATCGCTTGCACAGTGCTCCTTGGGATGTTTAAAGCTTGGGAAATCTTTTTTTATCCAAATCCGGCTTTAAACTTCTTCACAACAGTATCTCGGACCTGCCTGGTGTGTTCCTTGTTCTTCTTGATGCTCTCTGCGCTTTTGACGGACCTCTGAGACTATCACAGTGCAGGTGCATTTATACGGAGACTTGATTACACACAGGTGGATTGTATTTATCCTCATTAGTCATTTAGGTCAACATTGGATCATTCAGAGATCCTCACTGAACTTCTGGAGAGAGTTTGCTGCACTGAAAGTAAAGGGGCTGAATAATTTTGCAGTTATTGATTTGTTAAAAAAGTTTGAAATATCCAATAAATGTCGTTCCACTTCATGATTGTGTCCCACTTGTTGTTGATTCTTCACAAAAAAATACAGTTTAATATCTTTATATTTGAAGCCTGAAATGTGGCAAAAGTTCGCAAAGTTCAAGGGGGCCAAATACTTTCGCAAGGCACTGTAGTTGTTTAATAAACCCACAAAAAACTGAAACGTTGATTAATCGCTCAGCACTATTGTGTGTGTGTGTGTGTGTGTATGTGTGTGTGTGTGTGTGGACATGTTTAACTATTCTTGTGGGGACCAGAAGTACCCAGAAGGATAGTAAACTAACCAAAATCTGACCAACTGAGGACATTTTGTTGGTCCCCCCGAGGTCAAATACTATTTCTAGGGGGTTTAGGGTTAAGGTTAGAATTAGGACTGAATTGTGTCCCCCCCACAAGGTTAGCTCTACAAGACTGTGTACGTGTGTGTGTGCGTGTGAACGTGTTTGTTCCTGCTTGCTTTTGGGGCTGGTGGAAGGGTCATTTCACATCAGAAAAGCCAAAAAAGACTTGAATGAACAATGCAAATACTAACATAATGTTAGTATTGCATTACAGTAAAACACTCACTCTGTGAAAATCCTAAGCACCAGCATCAGTGTTACCTTTCAAGTCACCCCAAACGGAGCAGTAGCATACTGTCTATGTCCATCACCAAAGAGCCCCCATAGCGCCCGACTGACATGCAGCCTGACTCACGGTAACAGAGATGCTATTAACAGTCCCATGTATCAAAGACAGCCCCGGGAATAGCTTAGTGCTTATCTCCACAGCTAAGGGTACAGTGGGCTGGCCTGAAGCTCCCCTCTGGGGTTGAGTTTGGGGGCAGAGGGAGGGGAAGAGAGTGGAGAGGAGGGAGAGATGGAGGGATGGAGGTGTGGGGTAATGACAGTAGCTGCCCACACCCCAAAGCCCTTCTACAGGCTGAAATGACAGGCAGTTTGGGGTGCTCCCCTACCAGGCTGAAGATGAAAGCAAATGCCTATTCTTCACCTACTGTGTAACACGAGCCTTCAGGTTTCACATAGACCTTGCAGGGAATTCTACCAAGTCAACAAGAGCAAGATTTCAAAGACTTGGTATACATTCGTATAGAAACAAAACAAAATTGAGAGCCATTGCATAATATATAATATTATGTTCTCTAATATGACCTTAATATACAGTACCAGACAAAAGTTTGGACACACCTACTCATTCAAGGGTTTTACTTTATTTTTTACTGTTTTCTACATTGTAGAATGACAGTGAAGTCATCATAACTATGAAATAACACATATGGAATCATGTAGTAACCAAAAAAGTGTTAAATAAATTATATTTGTGATTCTTCAAAGTATCCACTCTTTGCCTTGATGACAGCTTTGCACACACTTGGCATTCTCTCAACCAGCTTCACCTGGAATGCTCTTCCAACAGTGTTGAAGGAGTTCCTGCATATGCTGAGCACTTGTTAGCTGCTTTTCCTTTACTCTGCTTCCAACTCATTCCAAACCATCGCATTTGGGTTGAGGTCATCTCATGCAGCAATCCATCACTCTCCTTCTTGGTCAAATTGGATTGGCGGTTGGAACCAAAAATCGTACATTTTGACTCATCAGACCAAAGGACAGATTTCCACTGGTCTAATGTCCATTGCTCGTGTTTCTTGGCCCAAGCAAGTCTGTTCTTTTCATTCATGTCCTTTAGTAGTGGTTTCTTTGCAGCAATTCGACCATAAAGGCCTGATTCAAGTCGTCTCTGTTGTTGATGTTGAGATGTGTCTGTTACTTGAACTCTGTGAAGCATTTATTTGGGTTGTAATTTCTGAGGCTGGTAACTCTAATCAACTTAACCTCTACAGCAGAGTTAACTCTGGGTCTTCCATTCCTGTGTCGTTCCTCATGAGAGCCAGTTTCATCATAGTGCCTGATTTTTTGGGGGACTACATTTGAAGAAAAAGAACTTCCAAAGTTCTTGAAATGTTCCACATTGACTGACCTTCATGTCTTGAAGTAATGATGGACTGTCATTTATCTTTGCTTATTTGAGCTGTTCTTGAAATTATATGGTCTCAGTCTTTTACCAAGTAGGGCTGTCTTCTGTATTCTACCCCTACCTTGTCAAAACACAACTGTTTGGCTCAAACGCATTAAGAAGGAAATACATTTCACAAAGTAACTTTTAACAAGGCAGACCAGTTCATTGAAATGCATTACAGGCGACGACCTCATGAAGCTGGTTGAGAGAATGCCAAGAGTGTGTAAATCTGTCATCGACACAAAGGGTGACTATTTTGAAGAATCTCAAATATAAAATATATTACTACATGATTCCATATGTGTTATTTCATCATTTGGTTGTCTTCACTATTATTCTACAATGTAGAAAAGAGTAAAAAATTAAGAAAAATCCTTTTGTCCAAACTTTTGACTGGTACTGTATGTCGACGTAGTGTAAAATGCCACTTTGAAATGCTTTATAGAGTAATTATTAATTAATTAACAGGTAACAGAATATGTCATAAAATGATAAATTAACATTATGTTGTACTTAATCTTTTAATTGGTGATGGATTGTAGATTTTCAATAGGAGGTTTGGGTCAAGTATTAATTGTTCACGTTAAGCATGATTGTATCTTGGATGTTGACGGAAGCATTTCCCTTCCACTTGAACACTTGAGCACCAGTCAGTTATTATCAGAGAGGGTCTATGAAACAACATGTCTGCTCGCTGTGGCCTTCCAGTATCACTCTGTCTCTCCCTCTTTCTCTCTCTCTATCCCCCGATGCTCGATCTCCCCTCCTGGAGATGCTCTTGGTATGTTCTCCGACCCTAAAGCCTGCTGAGAGAGATCTGTTTACCAACTGTTTACCAACAGGCGGCAAGTCTATCTCAGCCACTATCCCACTGGGGCATTAGCTGGAGTCCCGGAGAGAACACCCCCCCCCCCCCCCACTCCCAATGCTAAACTCCATCCAACATTACAACTTTAAGTTGTTTAGACCAGGAGAGATGTAGGGATAAATACAGAATGTGAATGATAATGATAATATATGTATGTATTCAGGATAGAATAGTGATAAGGCACTGTGTGTATTGTCTGTCTGTCACTATCTGGATCTAGTCTTCATTAGTGGGGGAGTGGTGACAGGAGGTGATTCCATCCAATCATCCTAGTTCACAGCATCAGAACTTCCAGACCCTCCTTGGCACTGATGCCAGGTCTGGCGTGAGCCTGTCTCTCACCTGCCTGTGAGAGGACATACAGTACATCTACAGAAACGCTAGAGACAATGCTGAACTTTCCCAAGATATTCTGCCGGTAGACAGTACATTCATAAACTTCTTAGGGATAGTCGACAACATCCGGTGAAATTGGAGGGCGCACAATTCAAATGAATAATCGTAATATTAAAGATTTATGAACACACAAGTATCTTATATAATTTAAAAGCTTACATTCTTGTTAATCTAACTGCGTTGCCCAATTTACAATAGGCTTTACAGCGAAACGGCGCCCCACAAAAACATTTTTCAACCAACCACAGGCTTCATAAAATCACAAATAGCGAATAAATAAATCACTTACTTTTGAAAATCGTCCTCTGTTTGCAATCCCAAGGGTCCCAGTTACAACATGAATGGTCGTTTTGTTAGATAATATCCTTCTTTATATCCCAAAAAGTCAGTTTAGTTGGCGCCATCGATTTCAGTAATCCACTCGTACAACATGCAGACAAAGGAATCAAAAGCTACTACTAAACTTTGTTCAAACAAGTCAAAATACATTTAAATTTAATCCTCAGGTACCCTAAAATGTAAATAAACTATAATATTTCACAAACCAAAAAAATCGGGTTGTTTTTTGGGGGGATTTCCGCCTACCATATGAATTGAGTTATAGTCTTATACATTATCTTAACATTTCTACAAACTTCAAAGTGTTTTCTATCCAATGCTACCAATTATATGCATATCCTGGCTTCTGGGCCTGAGTAACAGGCAGTTTAGCAGGACAATAGACTCTTGCCAACACCTCTCTGTATTTTGATACTTTGTGGAAGGCAATTGATCAGCATTAAAATCTTTGTGTATGGTGCCTCCGGAGTGGAGCAGCGGTCTAAGACACTGCATCGCAGTACAAACTGCATCGCTGCAGATGCTGGTTCGATGGCCGTGACCAGGAGACCCATGAGGCGAGGGTGGGCTTTTGGTTTCTCTACCTCTAAAAGCAGAAATAAATTATTCTAAATAACAAAACTGGCTTTAGTTACAAATTAGGAATAATGTCTCACCCCATGTTCAAGAATTGCCTTTTTCTTGTACCCTTTAGGTTATTTGAAAACAAAATAATCTCAAAAATATTGTTATTTTTTAAAAAAAGCCATAGAACATTGGTTGCAATTTCATTTGAATCCACCAGAAAAGACAGAACAAATTATACAACAGATAATGTGGTTAAACTCAAATACACTAATTGATTTAAAAAAACTTTATTGTCTGCACTAGATTTTACATTCCTCCTGAAAGCCCTGATCTGCTCACTTAAATGAGCAGAGATCCTGGTCATGGTGCTACAGTATGTTCTTACAGCATAATCAAAGTGAGGACAATCGGCAAACTGCTGTATACTTATGGCCTAGTGTAAGCTGAAAGTCACACCTTTCCAGTACTCCTCATCCCACCCCAAACTCCACCCCTAAAAACGTATGGTTGTCAAGAAAGCGGTTAGTATGTCTCGATTCTTAAAATGTGTACGCAGCATTTGTGTGCTGGAGTCACTTTGAATTCTTAATTGTTCTACCGTTTCTATCATAGGCCACTGAGGGGTGGCCAGTCCTCTTCTGCCTCTGCCGAATGGAGTTTATAACAGAACATGGCCAAGATGTTCAAATGTTCATAAATGACCAGCATGGTCAAATAATAATAATCACAGTAGTTGTCGAGGGTGCAACAAGTCAGCACCTCAGGTGTAAATGTCAGTTGGCTTTTCATAGCCGATCATTAAGAGTATCTCTACCGCTCCTCCTGTCTCTAGAGAGTTGAAAACAGCACGTCCGGTGAACAGGTCAGGGTTCCATAGCTGCAGGCATGGAACCCTGCAGTTGGGGACAGCAAGGAGTCATCATGCCAGGTAGTCCTGAGGCATGGTCCTAGGGCTCAGGTCCTCCGAGAGAGAGAAAGAGAGAAAGAGAGAAAGAGAGAAAGAGAGAAAGAGACAGGACACCGGATAAGACAGGAGAAGTACTCCAGATATAACAGACTGACCCTAGCCCCCCAACACATAAACTACTGCAGCATAAATACTAGAGGCTGAGACAGGAGGGGTCAGGAGACACTGTGGTCCCATCCGATGATACCCCCGGACAGGGCCAAACAGGCAGGATATAACCCCACCCACTTTGCCAAAGCACAGCACCCAGTCATTGAAGGCAGACCAGCAGAAAGAGAAACATTATCTGAGGGCAGAGACACGGGCGATAGACGATGCATTGGTCAAGAGCTAGGCGGTATTGGCAGAGAGTCACTCGTCATTGACAGAGAGTCAGACGGCATTGGCAGAGAGTCAGACGGCGAATGACCCATTGAAGACGGCGAGGAATGAGATGGAATCACAGTCCATGCCAGGCACACCTGTGAGCTCTGGAACTCCACCTCCAATAGGCAGGGACAACACATGTGGAGGGTTCGTCAGGTTCACCCTGACATTTCCATTCCTCTTCTGACAACAGAACTTGACCAACTGCCCACCAGGCACAGCAAGAGCCGTCCAGACGGTTATGCTGTTCTGCTATTCCAAGGATGTGTAACCGAAGAGAGACACCAAGAGTGGACACAGAATACCAACTGGGATGGATCCCAACGCAAAGGTGGCTTACCAGTGAACCTCCAGGAGTTCATCATTAATACTGTGTCTCGGAAGTTTCTGTCTATGACTGATTCAACCCTAAAAAGCATAAAGACAGAGTTAATGAGTACTTGAGGTCACTGAGAAAGCGTGGACATGTAAGGAATTAGGCACTTAACCATGTTACTACAATATCTACTGTAGGATATATTTACTTGTCAAACTGCACAGTAGCCTAATAAACAAATGCAGGAGGCTTCAATCTTCAACATGCTTTAAATGCCTTATTATCCAAATGTTTAATGACTATCAGAAAGAATGTTGGTACTTATTTGTTTTGATCCAAAGCCATGAATGAGTCACTCAGCGTTATGTAGGTGCCGAGGCTATATGACTGTGCAGTGGCGGTTCTAGCTTGTATGGCTGCCTGGGTGAACCCCCCTCCACCAAAAGAAAGCACCATTCTGCACTAACTGTAATTTTTATTCAGACGTTTGGAACAACACACAAATAAATAATCATAACATTAGAAACTATAAATATATAAAAAAATAAGATTTAATTATCAAAAAGAAGTAACAAAGACAAGTAGTATCAGGAATCAAGGTAACAGGGGCAGGCAATACACAGGTCAAGGCAGGCAGGGGTCAGTAAACCAGGGGTGGGGCAATGGTACCGAACGGCAGGCCGGCTCAGGGTAGGCAGAGGTCAACAATCCAGAGGTGGGGCAAAGGTATAGGTCGGCAGGCAGGCTCAGGGGCAGGGAGAGTGGTCAGGCAGGTGTGCTCAGAGTCAGGACAGGCAAGGGTCAAAACCAGGAGGGCGAGAAAAAGGATAAACTGGGAAAAGCAGGAGCTGAGAACAAAAAAACCTGGTTGACTTGACAAACAAGATGAACAAGCAATGGACAAACAGAGACCACAGGTATAAATACCCAGGGGAAAATGAGGAGGATGGATGACACCTGGAGAGGGGGTGGAGACAATCACAAGGACAGATGGAACAGATCAGGGTGTGACAATGTCACGCCCTGGCCATAGAGAGGCTTTTATTCTCTATTTTGGTTAGGCCAGGGTGTGACTAGGGTGGGCATTCTAGTTTGTTTATTTCTATGTTTTCTATTTCTTTGTGTTTGGCCTGGTGTGGTTCTCAATCAGAGGTAGCTGTCTATCATTTTCTCTGATTGAATATCATACTTAGGTAGCCTTTTTCCCACCTGGGTTTGTGGGTAGTTGTTTTGTGTATAGTTTTAGTTACCTTACAGAACTGTCAATTTCTCGCTTTGTTATTTTTGTTCTAGTGTTCAGATTTAAATAACTATCATGAACACATACCATAACACATATGAGTGGGAGTCCTTCCCAGGCAGTAGCCTGCCTAGCTCACAAACTAGAATCAGAGTGCCCACTCCGACAAGGTTAATTGACCCACAGTCCCACACGGCAGGACAGAGGAATAGCCATTCATACACTATTGTTCTAAATTCAATCACCTTCTTCATCCTCATCATTCAGTTCATTGTAATTCAATATTGAAGTCATGCACAATTATCAGTTTCTATTTGGTTTATGTCACCCATCCATTTTCAGTTAGAGACACATTAGTGCTCAGTGTTCTGAGCACTGGTATGGAGCGATGAAGCAGTGACGCAGGGTACCGTACTAAACCACAAATTACTTCTAAGTCCCGCAGCATAATTTCAAAACTTTTAATTGAGGAACCACTGTAGCTACTTAAAGACACAAATGAGAGAACAGCTCACTCTGACCATTTACTCACCCTAGCAAAGCTGGTTAGGCTGTTTTTTTTTTCATGTTATCCAGAGCGTTGGTGATTGTAACTGTGCTGTTGGAAACTATTTAACTACACTTTTTTTTGCCGACGTTTACTGACACCGGCCATATTCAACGGGTGTTGTCTACGTAACATCTTTTAGAGGGCGGACCCATCGCACCTCTTTGCTTATCTGAATATACAGGTTTTTACGCACCAACCAAACTTCGGTGGAAGTGCGATTGAAGAAGGCCTCGTTTTTCGGAACACTACAGTACTAGAATTGTAAGAATGTTCCCACAGTGAGAGATGATATGCATCTAAGTCAGTGGTAAGTTTGTAAATAACCAATGAATAGTGCAATGATTCAACAGGTCAGATAGGTAACTCATGATTTCTCTTCCTGGTAGAGCAGCTATTCTCAGATCTATTTAGTGTGACATTGAGCCAACCACCTCACATTGGTTATCATGGTCCGACCGTAGCAGAAAACTAGTACATTAAATGTCAGCTAAATATTTTTGAGAGTGTTTAGGGCTTGGTTAGCTTGAGGCGGACATTTAACATTCAATAAGAATGTGTGTTTTCCTGTTAGTGGTGTAAAATCTGTGTGTTTTCCTGTGAGTGGTGTAAAATCTGTGCGTTTTCCTGTGAGTGGGGTAACATCTGTGTGTTTTCCTGTGAGTGGGGTAAAATCTGTGTGTTTTCCTGTGAGTGTGGTAAAGTCTGTGCAGATGACCTGGCTATATATTTGTTTGCATACCTCTTTCTTCACCATGAAAAAAAAACCCAACACAATTTCATGTTCGCCGGACAATGATATGTCTACTAAATTACTACAGGATCAACCTACCACTTAAAAACTGGTTTAGTTAAATGCCAAGTCAATTATTTAACCCAGCCTTTGCTAAACCCCTGCCCACACCCAAACCCCCACCACTATCCCTCTCACTGATCACCGCCAATGCCCGCCACTACTCCCTCATGCGCTGGTCAGATTTACAGCAAATTGTGTGTGTTCTACCATATTTGTGAAAACCCTATGCATCCTCCTCACCCTCCCCCCCACACTCAGCTGCTTTGAACCGGGCCGCTGGCTTGAGAGCAACCATAAATCCAACACACTCACAGCGGTGGGACCCTCTTTACATAGGAGCCTAATAGCTGAACTTTGCCACGACTGAATTCGTTGAGCCCTGCGATTTGTTAAAATTTCCGTCTGTCTGTAATAAATTACCCAGGAGAAAGTGTGGAGAGAGTTTAGGCGTCATGTGTGCAGTTTGTGTTTTCAATAAAGATTAGTTCTATTTGGATTGTGTCAGTGACTGTTAATAACAAGCGTCTAATGTTTAAAGGTCTTACACTGGGCAAGCCTGCTCAAAAAAACAGGGTCATGGCAGGAATGTTTTTCCCTTTTGAAATGTGCACGTTAATAGAGTTTAGATATTGAGTAAGCAAAACCCCCAATGAACAAGAAATTGAAAAATGTTTCATGGATTCATTTGGCATTAATCACTGTAAACTATATTGAAAGTATTCTATATGACACTGCATGGGACTTAGTAGAATATGGATTGTTCTGGAATAACATTACATCTAGAACATTTACTTATAATATTTTCTGACCTCCCTAGTTTTCATAACTTGAAGTGAAATGAGCTGTGGAGGATTCTGGGAAAAGAAGTCAGAGTGTCCCATCAGAAGCCAGAGTGACTGTTTGTTTTGACTTTGAGTTCTCTTCGCACTTACAGTGACCCTTCGCTACCCCTACTTACCTCTGTAACAGTGCATTGGCTCAACTCTCCGTTTTCCTTTTTCTTTCCTTTCCACCTTCTTATGCTCTTTCTCTCCCCTCGTCCTGTCAGCATTAAGCCCATCTGTGAGTTCCCTGCGCCCCTGTGGTTTTTACTATGTGGGCAAAACACTCAATAATTCTGCATCGTTTGTCTTTTTGATAGGGATGGGGAAAAAAACACCTCTGCACCCAATTTAAAATGTAATGCTTTAATTGGCAAACTACTTTTTGTAGGGAATCTAATATTACATTTTTGACAACAGTCCGGTACAACAACATCAACAACACCTAAAATCGGACATCTATATTTTCTGTGAGCAACCTCACATGGCAAGTCATGGCCATGCAATATGTGTGTACACCCTTCAAAACTAATCCTGGGGCATTCAGATTTTCCAGCCACATCTAAATGGGAGCCAACCCCCATTCCCCCACCCCTTCTTCCTTATTATGAGTGAGCTACTTTGTGCTGGGAGCTCAAAAATAGCATCCAACTCCTTAATTCATGTGTAACGAGCAAACACAGGTGTGGAAGCCCAGCCACCACCACTGCAGCCCCCTCCACGGAAGAAGGCCACTCTTGTCCTGTGGAGGCCGACTGGGAAGGCCAGGCCCAGGCCCGGCTCTTTGAACCCCGGAGACCACTTGGCCTGTTTGGTGCATGAGCAGAAAGAGGCCTTTTAGAGGTGTGGAAATAAAATGTCCCACATGAATCATGCATTTCCACTTTTGAATTATTCAGCAGCCGCCGCTGCCCGACTCCTGTCTCCTGCCTTCTGGATACGGCGTGTGTGTGTGTGTGTGCGTGTGCTTGTGTATGCGTGTGTGCGTCTGTGTGTGTGGGGTGGGGGGGTGGGGGGGAGTTTAGTGAGTGAGTGTATACCTTTCGTCCGTGTGTGGACAGCATAGGGTGGAGACGGACAACTGAATGCGGAAAAGTATCTATTTATAATGGATTGTTGGTTTTTGTTTGTAGCCAGGGCAACGTAAGGTTGCAACCTACCTAGAATGCTGTGGGAGGACTTTGCAGTGCAGTGCTGTGTGGCATGGGAGGGGTCGACAGAGAGCAGCTCTCGGTGGCGTCTAACTGCCACAGACAATGAGCGCTCTGTTTGGGTCGGCCACGCTACTACTGCTGGTATGGATCAGGTGGCCCTGTTTTATTCGCCTCATTCTCCCTGCCTGGTCTGGTTTTCTCCTTTCAGCACGTTCTTTGCATTTCTGGGGCTTGGGTGCCTGGGCGAGTGGGCCGGGCCAATGGGTTGGGTTTCACTGGCTGGTCTGCCTTGGAGGCCCTGTGCACTGATGGAGCACTGACTAATTGAGTGAACAAATGAGTGCACAGTTGCACACACAGGTGAACCTTTAAGATAATTAACTATGTTGGCTGGCTCCCGCTGTCACTCTTTTCCCTTGGCCTTTCTCGCTCTCCCTCTGCTTCTCTTTCTCCATTTGTTTCTCTTCCTCTCTCTCCTTCCCTGTCTTCCTTGGCATTTTGTTGGCTGCTGAAGATGTTAGGATTGTCTGTAATTTCTCAATGAGATAAATGCCAGTGTTTCACTCTCTTTGTGTTGTTCATAAAATCTCAATTAATATCTCACATGTGAAATTGGAGGTAAATCCAGATCGCTTGATAACAAACAATAGAAAAACGACCTTATTTGATAAGTCCCAGAATGCTGTATACAGTATGACTGCCATAGGAGATTACATTTTTCATGAGGAAATTGCCAACTTAAAAAAGAAACGGATATTGAATTAAGCTGTGAATTATTTGGAATGCATTACATGGTCAGACAAAGTCCTTTGTTGAAATATATTTTGACAGTGAAAAATAATGAGTGCAGATTCCAGTTTCTCAGATTCAGAGTCCTGCAGTTCTTAGCTCTGAGCCGAAGGGATCTTTGTAGTTGTGTGTGGCCCACACAGGAAATGAAGAAACCTCTGCAGCTTTGTGCATATTTGTGTGCAAATTAACTTGGAGCGGTGGATTTAAACAATAGCGGAACAAGGTTCAGCATCTGTTCACTTTAGACATGTGTGGCCAAAGTCGACTCAGAATGTAAATACAGATATATCGTATTTGACAGAGCAGGTTAACCCGAGCACAATGGTCCCCACATAAATTATTTTATGAGGTACTTAATGGTTTTTATGTTTCTCTTCTCTTGGTTTCACGTCATTTTGCACTTCTTTGAAAATATGTAGAGAATAGGCTAGTAGTCTTTTCAATGAAACATCTTGCCACCAATGTTTGATGATAAAATAACAACAGCATACATGGTGTATAAATTAATATCTACAAAAGAAAATTACAATACTCAAATTAAAATTAAAATATAAGTAAAAATAAACATTGAATGCAGAGGAAAAAGTAAAATAAATACAAAATCAGTAAGTTGAAACAAACTTTAAATCTATAATTGCTTCACACCTCTGTGGGCAAAACAATTGCCATGGATTTTTAGTCCTCGCCTTAACCCACTTGATACTTTAACATGGATTATATCAGTCGCCTGGCTTTGTTCGTCCAGGTGAGAATTATAGCAGGATTAGCTGCCATTTCTGTGTGTGCTTAGGGAGCTTAGTATCCCTGGAGAGAAGGCCTATTTGTTTGGGATGGAGAGGGGAGAATAGTGGGAGTTTGAAAGTGCGAGAGAGATCACCCTTAGTCTTGTGTAGTCTTTCAAATCTTGAGCCACTCATGGCCTTTTTCCCTGATGGATGTTCATCTCTCTCTCTCTCTCTCTCTCTCTCTCTCTCTCTCTCTCTCTCTCTCTCTCTCTCTCTCTCTCTCTCTCTCTCTCTCTCTCTCTCTCTCTCTCTCTCTCTCTCTCTCTCTCTCTCTCTCTCTCTCTCTCTCTCTCTCTCTCGACCTCCATTTACACAGATGGTTCCCATATCAAAGGATTAGAAAGCATTGCCTCAACAAAGGATAAAAAACAAAGCACTATCTGAATGTTATTATTTCTTAATTGAAGAGACCTACACCAATGTAAATTTATGTGAACACTCAGACCATTTTCATTTTGTAATTTCTATCAAGGATTATATCTGCGGAGATTAGAGAGGGTTGAGTTATCAAAACAATCTTCCTGAGGTCGGTCGCCCCATCTCCATAATCAACGCCATAACAGTAATGATCATCCTTGACATTTTGCTTACATAAATATTATGAGATTAGCCAGGTTAATTGCATTTCAGGTAGTATCAGCACTGCACTAACACGTACAGTAAAATGAAAAGTTATCTATATTATCAATCAATATACATTTTGGTAATAACTTAAATTCTGATATGTTCCACCTCATCATAACTCTCTTGAGTGAACTAATATACAAGAGCAGATATCTTCTTACAGAGAAACTGTTCCGAAAACAAAGTAGACAACTGTTACATGCGAGTTGAAGTCTTAATCAGGAAGTGATTTGAATTTAAAATGTAAAAAAAAAAAAGTGTTTGTGGGGGGGGGGGGGGGTAATTACAGTAACTTCACCTTTTCAAAGTCATTGATAATAAATTACCTTGCATTGGAAAACCAGTTTGCTTCCTGAATCGTCTGACTTTAAATTGAATTGACCCCAACCTAGTTGTGTAGTAGCAGACAAAGTCCCTGTGCCTTCTAAGGTGAGCTCTCTCTCTCCAACAGGCAGAGGGGACCATGGGAAAGCATGCAGGCCGATTAATCAGAGCTAATGAGCTGGAACAGTGGAGCTTAGAGTCAGGCTGCCTGCCCTTCACGATCATATCACTCACTCACCCACACAGACACAGACGCCCAGAGAGATAGAGAGAGAGAGAGAGAGAGAGAGAGAGAGAGAGAGAGAGAGAGAGAGAGAGACGCGTGAGCACCAGAATAACAATCACTTCATTCTTGTCACGTTACTATGCTGATAGATTTATGTGACAATGAAATTCGATAATTAATCTCAGTTGTGGGTATTCCCTATTTTATATGATTATCTAGAATTGCCTTTTCACTCCATTTTGAACTATCCAACTTTCCTTTAAATTGTCATAATGTACTGTAGGAAGATGCATTTTCTTCCCAAGGCGGCATTTCCTGCTTTCAAATTGTACCGTATAGGTAAAACAACATTGACTGCTAAAGTACAGTAGAACACACAAGTGCAGTAGAAGAGGGAAATGATGTTGCTTAAAGTGAGAGACCAGTCAAAGGCAAACATCACATCTCTATCCTGTGTCTAGAATTTCTGCCAAATGTCTTTCCTCAATTACAATAAACAGTGCGAAGTAACCGTTTTACTCACAGCATGATAGGGACTATAACGGACACCATTTAATTAATGAACAAACAAGAAAGCAGAGACGACGAAGAGGATGAAGAAAGAAGATATGAAAGTGATGTCACTCGTTGGATGTATTGAATTTTAGAGGACAATATTTTTCACTTCCCCCTGATAAAATTGCTGCTACTCTTGAGCACAAATAATCAGGTCCCGATAATTCTTACAAGAAGCAACACGTGGTTCATTTGTTGACAGTTATGCCTGCTTAGTAATCAACATGAAATTAGCAATCATTCACATTTTATCCAAACAACAATGTCGATGTGAATAAGACGGCTATTAGTGTCTATCTTATAACTGTTTGCATCGATAATGAATTGTCTATTTTAAAACACATTACCGTGGATACAGTAGATCACCATCAAACAGACCACATTTTAAGATCACTCATGTCAAGGAAACCATCGCATATTCTACCCCAGCTGTTATTATTTCATACGTTACATGTGGTGACCCACACGTATGTAGTTTCCCTCTGGCTACTGGCTACAAGCTACAGCTGTGGCTCTGTTACTGTACCAGTAATCCTGGTGGCATATTTAACAGATGCTTGCATACACACATTATTATTATCATCATTCCTGGGGGTACATAGAGCATATGTTTTTGTGGGGTTTATGACCCGCTGGCCCAGGCCCCCTGTCCTTGCTCATTGGCAGGTGACCCATGGATTGCCATTGTCATTAAAATACTAGCTGGGTCAGAAAATAGCTCCATTTGTTAACTATGTGATTATGTATGGTCTATATAGGCTGAGGTCAAGTAGGTGTGTCAGTCTGTCTCTGTAGAATAAAGGGGTTGTATGGTGTGTGTGTGTGTGTGTGTGTGTGTGTGTGTGTGTGTGTGTGTGTGTGTGTGTGTGTGTGTGTGTGTGTGTGTGTGTGTGTGTGCGCGCGCGAGTGGGATCATATGGCTGACGCAGGCTGTAAATCACCCAGGGTAATCTCCTTGACGACGGCAGAGGTAGCAGGCATCGGGTGTGGCTTCATGCCGCCAAAACAATTTTCTTGTGAGTCATAAGTCTGAGAGACGGACCGTGTTTGGATTGTAGCCCGATGCCGGCTTGTCAAATAAGGTCCAAAGAATGAAGAATCCAAGCCTGAGAATCTGACTGCGTAGCAGTGGAATGGACACCTGACCATTGTCACACACGGGCACTCTACTCCCGGTCCGAACACACATGCACACACTGACACACACACACACACACCTGTCTGCAGTTTAAGGGATGGAAAGTTAAGTGAGCGGTCCACTGCTGCCAGATATGTGAGGCGTGAGTGTGCGTGTGTATGTTATCCAAATAAGGCAAGGTTTCAGCCAGTGATGAGTCCTCCAACTGCTTTTGGAATGCTTCCTACTATGTGGCATCCAAGACACAGGAAACCTCATAGTTTAAATATTACTCCAAGACCAATAACGCAGGCTTAGTTATTACACTTGAATATTATGTAGTAAACCCTTCTTTTTTTTTTACACATGTATCAAGGATATGTGTAAAAGTGGCCTACTGCAGTACTATCAGGTAATATCAGACATTTGCCTATGTCTTGCATTGTCTGATAATATAGTGCATAGTTTATATTATTATCCTTTTCATTCAGCCACCTACTGACATTCACAACACATATATTTTTTTCTCGTTCCTCTAATTCATCTCCTGGGAGGTAGTAGCTACCCACTGGGAACACACTGGTTGAATTAACACTGTTTCCACATCATTTCAACGAAATTACGTTGAACGGACGTCTGTGCCCAGCGGGTAGCTGCCTATATCTAATCAGATGTAAAGCATCTATCTTCTCTCCCTCCAAGGTCATTGTTCCTTGATCATTTATGGCTTTTTGGTTTCATCACCAAGGGTTGAGTGAGAGCAGAGTGGGGAGCGGAGCGGGGTGAGGGATGGGGTGGGGTAACCTCTCTCGTGTGTTTCTAATATCTTCCTCAAAATCCCTGCGGGCGGGAACGTCTTGGGTGTTCCAGGGGGGACTGTTATATTTAACAGTTTCCCAATGTGGACTCAAGGGCTGCATGGGAGAAGAAAAGAGAGGGAAGAGCGGGAAGAGAGGGAAAGAGAAGAGCGGTGTGGTGGAGATGGAACAGACTGAAGCTCAGCTCAGGGCTGAGCTGGTGGAGAAAGCACCCTCTGTGCATGTCTCGAGGAAATAGCTCTCCATTTGCTCTCTCTGTCTTGCTCCCCCTCCCTCTCTCTCTCCCCCTTCTCTTTCATTCACACCGTCTCTCCCTCTTTTCTCTCTCTCTTTCTCAACCCCCCACCTCTCTCTCCCCTCCTCTACCCACCCTCCACACTCTCTCTCCCCTCCTCTATCCTCCCACCCTCTCTCGCTGTGTGTGAAGGGAGGGGTGGGTAGGTAATGAAGCTTAAGTGAGCCTGGTGTCTGGTAATGTAGCTAATATACACAAAGGCCTTGTCAGGTCTGGATCCAATAATGTGTCATTTACCCCGTCTGGAACAGATTGGCCCAGATGATCGGAGTGAACTTTTGCCCGGCTAAGGAGCACTCACCACCCCAAGGTCCCCGTGTTAGAGGCCTTACAAGCCAGGACCCTGGCCCATGCCTAGCCTAGTGCAACCCAGCCCAGGACAGCCTCTATCCCACCACCTCTCGCACTGACCACCGTATGACCAGTCATCCATCCAAGGCAGGTTACAAAGGGCAATGAGTCCAACTCATTCATTAGCCTCAACTCCACAACCCTGTCCACAAGCCTGGAGGATATGGTAGAGTGCCTTTGGTATCAGACAGAGAATGAACAGGTGCACTCTCAACATTAGATAGCCGGAATGTTTAACCAGTTCTGTGTGGTACAATCTTTGTGGTGGATTTCAATCAATCAATATCATAATATAGTACATGCATATTCTTTATGAACACCCCAATGAAAATGTAAAATCGTGTTCCTAATGAGCAGCAGTGGCGTGCAGGGCCCTGTTTCAAAAAGCAGCATCAGCAATTTGTAGCTGGGGAGAGTAGCCTCTGCCGGGTTGCCAACAGCCAGATGTCCCAGTTTTCAGGGGAAAGGGAAAGAGAACCTGTGGTGCGATTTCCACTTTTAGGCGTTAACAATGCCACCCTCCATCTTAACTCCTCCTCCACATTTACTGGATTGGTTGAACAGTGCAGAAGAGAACCTCCCCCAACAGTTTTTTGTATTTTTGTCAAGACCAGTATATAGTGTATCTAGTTTCAGGCGTTTCTTCCAAGCCTGCTACGTTAGCTTAGTGGAGAGTAACAGTGCAACAGTGTCTCTGTGTTGGATACATTTTTTTGTCAGTCTTGACTCGGTCTGGAGACCAGCTAAGACCAGCAGAGTAAAACAAATCTGAATTATCAGCTCCCCATCCAGTCAGCATAAATAACCGCTTCACCAGGCCAAATATAAACACTGCTTTCATGACACATTAACATCTTATCGCCTATTGAAACCTAGGCTTCCTACTTTACTGGTAACTGTCTGTACCGCCTGCTCCCGCTCCTCCAATCTGGCTCTCGAGGGCGCCAGGCTGCACATCATTACGCACACCTGTGACCATCATTATACGCATCAGCGCTCGCTGGACTCACCTGGACTCCATGACCTTGTTGATTGCCCCTCCTATATCTGTCTGTTCCTAGGTTAGATCCCTGTGTCGGCATTATTGGTGTTTTGTTTTCCCCTGTCCAGACGCTGTCCGTATTCTGTTCCTGTCCGTGTTTCGTGAAATGTTTCACTCCCTGTACTTGCTTCTCGTCTCCAGCATCTGTCCTCACACTGTCCTTTACTTTCATTGAGAAATATCCTCAAACTTTGTCGGGCTCGTAAGAATTTTCTTTAGTCGATGGAAGGGAAGAGTGTGGGGAATTGTTTGAATGTTGCACGCTCACTATTAGTAAGGGGATACATATTTTGTCTATTACAGAACTGTTTGGGTTAGTGATAATTTTTAGTGGCCCTCTAATTACCATGAAAATGGCCCCCAAAAGGCTCTGACTGCATGTGTGGGTATGGATGTGGGTACGCAGACCCCCGAGCTACTGCGGACACTCATGTTGAGTTCAGATTTTATGTGGACTCCAACCCCATCAAAGTTTCCCATGTGTTTTTCTGAAATATGAACACAGAAATAAAGGACATTTTGATATTTTAATATGGTGGTGATTTGACCCAATTACAATCATGGTCTTGAATTGGGCTCGCAATTTCCTTGTCTCTGTCTTGATTCAGTACTGGACCCCCCCCCCCCCCCCCCCTCTCGGTCTTAACTCGGTCTCGCTTTAGGTGGTCTCAAACGCAACAATGCCTTTACCACACTGCAAACCCTAATGCCTAACCCTAACCTTAAATTAAGACCAAAAAGCTCATTTTTGTTTCCATACATTTTTACCATATAGCCAATTTTGACTTTTCATCTGGCCTATCTAAGAGGAAATCACTCATATCTGCCTCCAGTACAAGACTCATGACAATAAACGTCAACCTGCCATAATTACAGACGGAGGTTATAGAGTGTCAGGAAGTGTGGTGCTGGAGGGGCGTGTGTGTGAATTTACCGCCCTGCCCCTGGCTCCCTGGGCCCATTCTCAGGCCCACACAGAGAGCCCTGCCTGGGGCCCTGGAGTTGCTACTGCTGCATGGAGCTCTGTGGCTGTGGATATCGAGATGGAGAGAGAGAAATAGGGAAAGAGAGTGAGAAAGTGAGAGAAAGAGAGAGATGGCTGGAGAGGTGGAGGGCATAGTTTCACCCCTTTGGTTTGCTCTCTGTGTGGGGTCAATGCACCGCTATCCTGTGCTGTCACAAAAATGTGTTCTTGTCCTACTCAGTGGGAAAAAGAAACGAGGGAGAGAGAGAAAGACTCCACGGCTATAAATACAGTTCCACCTTCAAGCTTCCCGGCCCTCCCACTCAGAGGAAGCTTCTAAAATGAACATGTTTTAGGGTCTGCATACATGGTCAGCAGGGGAAAGGGGGAGCAGACCGTGGAAAAAGAGAGAGAAGGGAAAAGGACAAAAAAAAGGAGTAAAAACGCTCATTGAGTTTTAACCTCTCTGCTCTCCCGTCACCCACGACCATTGTGAAATTCTGAGATGAGCTCACCCATGTCGGGCCATTCTGCAGTATGCTCCCCAGGAGGAGTGTTCCTATCGGCCCCAGTCCCTTCATCTACCACACATCCACAGGCTATGATAGGCTATGATTTAGGAGCGTTAATAAACATGATGTAGTGCTTACAACGATAGCTCGGACAGGAATATTTTTTTGCTTTTCTATTTTATGCCTCCACATAGTTTCACATGTTTGCATGTGGTGCTGTGTGGCGAGGAGAGAAAAGTAGAAATCATGTAGTGTATGTTTTGTTTTATTTTGTGCCTCAAGCCTTGCTTCGTTAGGGGACAGTTGGACATTTACTGGGGTGGGGGGTCAAAATAGGGGAGGTTTGTCTAAGTCATTTCTTTTGCTTTGGGGAGGATTGTGTGATTTTTTATTGGGCCCAGGGGAGGGTAATGCATTTTTTTCCCTGGTTTACATTCACTCATTGCAGGTTTTACAATATATACTGAATAATAATATAAATGCAAAATGCTACAATTTAAAGGTTACAGTTCATATAAGGAAATCAGTCAATTGAAATAAATGCATTAGGCCCTAATCTATGGATTTCAGATGACTGGGCAGGGGTGCAGCCATGGGTGGGCTTTCGAGGGCATAGGCCTACCCATTGGGGAGCCAGGCCCAGCCAATCAGAATTAGTTTTTTTTTGCCACAAAAGGGCTTTATTACAGACAGAAATACTCCTCAGTTTCATCAGCTGTCCGGGTGGCTGGTCTCAGACGATCCCGCAGGTGAAGAAGACGGATGTGGGTCCTGGGCTGGCATGGTAACATGCCTGGTGGAAATTCCTGCAGTCAGCATGCCAATTGCATGCTCCCTCAAAACGTGGGACATCTGTGGCATTGTGTTGTGTGACAAAACTTAACATTCTAAAGTGGCCTTTTATTGTCCCCAGCACAAAGTGCATCTGTGTAATGATTTAGCTGTTTAAACAGCTTCTTGATATGCCACACCTGTCAGGTGTATGGATTATCTTGGCAAAGGAGAAATGCTCACCAACAGGGATGTAAACAAATTTGAGCACATTTGAAAGAAATAAGCTTTTTTATGCATATTTACAATTTCTAGGATCTTTTATTTCAGCTATGAAACATAGGACCAACACTTTACATGTTGCGTTTATATTTTTGTTTAGTATAATTTTTTCCATCCTAGCCAAATGTCCTACTCTGCTTACAAGTGCCTTCCCTATATCAAGGTGTTTTGGTACTTCCCTTATGCACCATGCCAGTGTACAAAAGCCAACAAGAAAGGCTTGCGCTGTTCGATCTGAGCTAAATCAAGTGCACCTACTGCACTGGCCAATCGGATAGCTCAAATCACGTTGCCTATAGAGCTCCACAACCTCAGCCACAGCAAAGTTTGATACTAGCCTACTTAAGATTGAATCACTTTTAAAACCATGACCACAGAGAAAATGTTTAAGTTTTTATTCAGCACTATTACAAAACGTAAAATGCGCTTCTCCGTACTTTCACTCGCACTGCAATGAAAAAGAAGCCACGTTTATCGATAGCCCTGCGTTTTTAGAAATATTGTCAGCTCGTCAGGTCTACTTTTAATATAGAGGAATATTTCACTTGACTGAGGCAGATGCGGTGCAACTCGAGTTTCACCGTCAGGTGGAAGAGGTGTCCCCACTCTGGAAGGAGCAGGGACTCAGACTAATGTGCTGAGACTAATGCGGTGTTCAAAACAACTGGGAACTCAAAAATCTCCGACTTCAGTGTGTTCAAGACAACTGGGAACTCTGAGAAAAACGAGATCCGACTGGGAAAAATTGTTTTGAACGGTCATCCAACTCTGGCATTTTTCTAGAGCTCCGACTGGACGATCATCGACATCATGATTTGACCTCGTTTTTTCGAGTTCCCAGTTGACTTGAAAGCACCATGACCATAAGATGCAGGTACCATCAGTCCAGTAAACTAAAAAAGCGAATTATTTCCATTTATGGTCCGCAGTACCTCGCAAGTGCTACACCGTCTGATCTGTTTCATTATCAAAGCTTTAGTTTTGATATTTTATTAATAACAATATTGGCAGGCCTGGCATATAGCCAGTATGCTGTGATAATGTATTAAGCCAACTGCCGAATCATCCTTCCTACAGAACTGATTTTATAAGGACAACTTTGCATTTTTTAAGTCATGTTTTAAAAATATATCTTAGCGGTAGATGTTGATTTGCTTTTTGACAGTGATCCTGACTCAGAAAAGGTTGCTGACCACTGCTCTGCTCTTTTCCGCAAGCTTACTTTTACTATACCACAGGTCAATACAGTCTAGCAGTGTGTCTATCCTGCCCTCTATCCACCATTCATAGTTATAATAGTGGTACTAGATGGATTGTTTATCCAGATCTGCAATAGGCTAACTAGCAGTCATACCACACATTAAAGCTTTCATAGCTGCTATTGATCTTCTTTAGGGACAGTACTATTATCCTACCTAGACTAGCCTACAACACTAAAATAAAATGAATAATATATGCTCCTGGAAGGCCCAGTTATTCAAGAAAGTTTTACCTGTGCTCTGCCTCCTCTCTAATCTGAGGGGCTATTTCTGATGCACCTAGAACCTAATGCTTCAATTTAGCCTAAATATTTGACATTTAAGTTTTAAAATGTATTCCCTTTTTAATATGTGGCATAAACACAACCAGTCACAATATTTTAAACTGATTAGGGATGGATCGAAATTTACAGAATGGTTACCTGGAGGAAGTGGGGTCCGGGTCAGGATTTTTTTTCAATTTCCATCAAAGGGGGGGGGGGGGGGGGTATATCTTTTTAATCTAGTCCAGGAGAAGATCATGTCATTTGTAATTGATGACATTTTTATATTTCTCTGTGTTATAGAATTAGCTGCTTATTAGGCTATATATCGATGTGTGCCTGATGCCGTCCCTCATCTCTGATTCTCTGCTGGGCGTGCAATATCAAGTGCGCCTATATGTATTTAGTGTGGTCTCAATCAAGCGATCATAGCCTATAGGCTACGAAGTGCACGCTCGGAGAAGCACAGAGCAAAGTTACATTTCTAAGACAGGGATGCTGGGATGGTGTAAATAAATATAGGCTGCATTGCACACTGCAATGGCAATTCTAAACCTTAGCCCCGGGCCTGCTCTGCTCTTGCTGATAAAACGCATGTTTGTATGCTGCCTAACCAATGGCTGTGCTGTGTAGGCCTATGGTAAAAGTTCAGGATGAGAGTAAAAGGCTTCTTCCTGATTTTTTTGTTGTTGATTAGGCCTAGTCCAAAATATTGACTATCTTTCTCAGACTAGCCTATAGCCTATGTTCTGTTCAGATTGAGAAGAGAGAGCGAAGATGAGATGGAGGAGAACCAGAGGTCAACTTTGATAGCCTCCTACTACTATAATTAATTTGATTCAAAACAATATGTTTCTTGCTCATCGGCGTTATTGACCTCACAATAAGACAGATGTGCGTAATTTACTGTACATTTGGTGCTGAAAGTTGAAGCAGCAGCCACAGCAAAATCAAATCGGAAATAGACAGCTCATGTTGCTGAAAGTAGGCCAATTAGTGTAGGCATAATTCATTTAAACCGTCTTCATTTTAATTAGACTTTACTAATAACAAGACGGCTATTTAAGAAATAAGAGGTGGGCCTACCTGTCTTGACAGACAATATTAGGCTATAGGCTGCTATGTCCATAGATTTGACGGTCAATTACTCCACCCACCATGTACTATTGAAGTCAGGGTTTCCCAAACTCGGTCCCGGGGCCCACTCTGTGTGCATGTTTTGTTTTTTTGCCCTAGCACTACACAGCTGACTCAAATAACCAACTCATTGTAAAGCTTTGATTAGGATCGAGATTGGGAAACTTTAAATAACCTACCTCTGTGTCAGTGACGGGCTGTTAAGTTAAAACCCATACTCTAATTGAGGGGGTATGAGAGGGTATGCCTTAGGCAATGACAAAAAAGCACAGGCCTACTCCTTGTTAGCTTAAGATTTTGAACAAAATGACATGGATCTGATTATATAAAGTGATCTATAACAGCGCTTTGGTTCACAAGGCTTTATGTTAGAAACAAGCTGTCCAATACCTGGGAAAGATGTGACTCCAATGCATATAGGGATATCATTTGTGTCTTTGACATTCACCGGCTGAGCGACAACCTTCTATAGCCAAAGAGACCAAAAATGGACTTTGCTTGGGAAACAATCCAATTCTGTCTCTATCAATTGATTTAGCTATTCACTTGCTGTACAATAGAAGATGTGTAAAGTCCCAGACAGCTTTTAGTGAAACACTTGTGACCTTCTCTCGTTGGATTAAGCCACAGAGGAAACGCAGCCAGCAGTTAAAGCGAACATTTTTCTGCGTCGGTAGACCTACTCTGTCTGGGGTGGAAAGGTTGACAGCTTTTGAAAGTACCATTCTCAGATTCTCAGACTTAATTATTTGCAAACAGGGACAGTTTCGTCACAAACAAGACACAGTGATTGGTCATTGGAGACACATGATTAGATGAACATGGAGACCTTTCTCTCTGTCCATTCTTAGCCTGTTATTTAGGTAATTTGTGTCGTATTTAAAAAAGATTCAGCTAATATGTAAAATCATGTAGAATTGCATGAAGTTTATAAAAAAGCAATTGTTCTCGGACCTGCAAATACGATGATAGATTCATGCAATGCTTCTACTATAAAGGAGATCTTTCCACCCCTACTCTTGTCTATGGTGGTCTGCGAACCAACAACCTTTTGGCCCCCAGCCCTGTGCGCTATCAAAATTCCTGAGTTGCCATGTAATGCGAAGAGGAGAACAGTTTCTAAAACTGCAAATCTAAGGCTCTGGTCTGTCCAAACAGTGAGGGTAAATGTTCTCTGCTATCCACTTTGTTTTAACTATTATTTTTGGTATAGGGGAGGGTCACTTGTTTTTATCAAACGTTCAGTGAGGGTTTAGGTAATACACATCTCCTGTAGGCATGCGCAGATGCATCCAAAATATAATTTCATCATCCTCAAAATGGCTTGACATTGACCAGGTTTCCATCCAACCGTTTTATGCGAGTAAAGTACGTGTCAGATACAAATTGTGATTACATCATGGGAAAGCATGCAGTTTATTAGGCTACAGATTCAATATTTTGTGAATAACTTCACAGGGTGGTGAAAGTGCAGGGTGATGAGCTTGATGCCCCTTTCAATAAACATCAAGGGTCTTATTCTGGTGACATGATGATCGATGCTTGGCTGACATTTAAGAAATATAATCTGGCATTTGTGTCCATAATAATCTCCTAAGGAAGGCTATATCCCAGGCAAGGGGTCTACCTGTGCAGAGCACATGCCCCTTTGACCTTCTAGTCAAATCTAATTTTTTGTCATTGTTGTTTGGAACCCACTGTCCTCAAGTCGTTGTCAAGTTCCCCACCCCCCCACCCCATTCATTGGTTGTGCCTGTTGATCTGCCCTGTAAGGAGCTTGGTTGTGCCGTTTTCCCCAGTCTACCTGCCTGTACTAGATTGCTCTGCATGGCTTGAGAGATGTGGTCTCTGGTAGAGTGAGTGTAGCTAGCTACCTAATTTAAATAAATATAAACAATAATGCTACAGCAGCATAACATTTGAATAACACTTTATTTAGCCTATCATCATGGTGTCACGTTCTGACCTTAGTTCCTGTGTTTTGTCTTTGTTTTAGTATGGTCAGTGCGTGATTTGGGGTGGGCAGTCTATGTGCCTTTTTCTATAATTTGGGATTCTGTGTTTGGCCTGGTATGGTCCTCAATCAGAGGCAGCTGTCAATCGTTGTCCCTGATTAAAAACCATACTTAGGTAGCCTGGTTTCACTTTTGAGTTGTGGGTGATTATTTTCTGTGTGTTCCACACGGAACTGTTTCGGTTTGTTATTTCACTTAGTTTTTTTTGTTGTATTTTGTCGTGTTCAGTTTGTTCTATTAAATATGGACACTTACCACGCTGCGCATTGGTCCTCCTCTTCTCCTTCATACGATGACCATTACACATGGAGTATATATTCATTATGGTTGGCTGATACGTGAATCAGAGAGAGGCAGAAAGACATAGAGAGCTAAATTACAATCAGTAAAATAAATCGAGCTAACTAATAGATTACATCAATGATCAACATCAATGATCAGCTGATAGCCCACCCTTTTTCCCCAATGTCAACCATGTCTTTAGGAGGCACTGTAGCTTGCTTACAGTGCAGTTTGCTATAGCTTGCTTATGTGTGATGAGTGAGCGTGTTGTTGCAGATATAAAAGTGTCTGCTCTACAGGGGCATTTGGTGTATGAATTTAGAATACATTTCTACATAAATTCTGAAAGTACACCTTTTTTTTCAAGCGATGGGGTTACCCTTTTTTATTTTGAGCTCCTGCCCCCTGAAAGGTGCATGGCACTACTATACCGAAAATGTATCTGCAAGTTGTTGGCTAGAGCACAGGTGCCAATTCCAGAGGGGGCACATTCTCTATACCTACGCAATTTTTTTTGTAACAAAAAAAATAGTCCTAGTGTTGAAGATGCAATGTAAACCTATTAAAAACCTCTTAAGGAGTCACTCCTTTAAAAAACAAAATTCACCTGAAATGACATACCCAAATCTAACTGCCTGTAGCTCAGGCCCTGAAGCAAGGATATGCATATTATTGGTACCATTTGAAAGGAATGGCGGAATACAGCTCATAACTAGTTTGTTTGGTATTTTAGTTAAATCAATAAATATAAACATGCCATTTAGTGCTAGCTAGCAAACTAACAAGCTATCTAGAAATTATGGCACACTGGAGCACCGGATGTTTACTGGAGAACCTGTTGACCAGCTTTTAACATTATTTTTTAAAAGTGATTATGGTTGGTATGGCTTTGAGTGCTGTGGTAGTTTGTTCCACTCAACAGCGCAGGTAAATAAACATTTGTTCTTGACAGGTAGACTCCTATATTTGAAACAGCCAATGTTAGTGTATGTGGCTCTGGTATTATGCTGCTGGACATCTCTAGCAAATGGAAAAGATTTGAATAGGTACCTGGGGGATGAGTCTGTGATAACACTAACACTAACACTACTCTTTGTCCCACAGATAGCCAGCCTAGCTGCTTAAATGCTCAACCTCCAGATGAGTATGAGGGGGGATTTTAAGTACAATTCTTACAAGCTTGTTTGGGCTGGTCTGTAGCTTATTCTATAGATGTTTGGGGCTGCTGGTGAACCAGGCTTGCAGGCATAATCAAAGAGGCACTGGGCTAGAGCACTTGCCAAAGCCTTTTGGGTGTAGCCAGGTTTGCATTCTATTGGCAACAGATTTTCATGCGAATATTCTAAAATCTGCATAAATATAGTATGTGCAATTTCCCATCAAAATTGTGTTTTCATCAAATTTTACCTTTATTTAACCAGGTAAGCCAGTTTGAGAACAGGTAAGCCAAGATAAAGCAAAGCAGCGTGACAAAACAGCAACACAGAGTTACACATAAACAAACATACAGTCAATAATACAATAGAAAAATAATCAGTGTGTGCAAATCTACAAGAGTAGGGAGGTAAGGCAATAAATAGGTCATAGAGGCAAAATGATTACAATTTAGCATTAACATTGGAGTGACAGATGTGCAGATGAAGATGTGCAAGTAGAGATACTGGGGTGCAAGAGGGTAAGTAATAATATGGGGATGAGGTAGTCGGGTGTGCTATTTACAGATTGGCTGTGTACAGGTAAGCTGCTCTGACAGTTGATGCTTAAAGTTAGAGAGGGAGATATAAGACTCCAGCTTCAGAGATTTTTTGCAATTCGTTCCAGTCATTGGCAGCAGAGAACTGGAAGGAAAGGCGGCCAAAGGAAGTGTTGATTTTGGGGCTGACCAGTGAAATATACCTGCTGGAGCACGTAGTATGGATGGGTGTTGCTATGGTGACCCGTGAGCTGAGATAAGGCAGGGCTTTACCTAGCAAAGACTTATATATGACATGGAGCCAGTGGGTTTGGCGATTAATATGTAGTGAGGGCCAGCCAACGAGAGCATACAGGTCGCAGTGGTGGGTAGTATATGGGGCTTCGTGACAAAACGGATGGCCCTGTGATAGACATCCAGTTTGCTGAGTAGAGTGTTGGATGCTATTTTGTAAATGACATCGCTGAAGTCAAGGATTGGTAGGATAGTCAGTTCTACGGGGGTATGTTTTGCAGCATAGGTGAAGAAGACTTTGTTGCGAAATAGGAAGCCAATTCTAGATATAATTTTGGATTGGAGATGCTTTATGTGAGTCTGGAAGGAGAGTTTAAAGTCTAAACAGACATCTAGGTATTTGTAGTTGTCCACATATTGTAAGTCAGAACCATCCAGAGTAGTGATGCTAGCCGGGGGGGGAGGGTGCGATCAGTAATCGGTTGAAGAGCATGCACTTAGTTTTACTAGCATTTAAAAGCAGTTGGAGGCCAAGGAAGGAGTGTTGTATGGTATTGAAGCTCGTTTGGAGGTTTGTTAGCACAGTGTCCACAGAAGGGCCTGATGTATACAGAATGGTGTCGTCTGCGTAGAGGTGGATCAGAGAATCACCAGCAGCAAGAGCAACATCATTGATATATACAGAGAAAAAAGTCAGCCAGAGATTTTAACCCTGTAGCACCCCCATAGAGACTGCCAGAGGTCCAGACAACAGGCCCTCCGATTTGACACACTGAACTCTATCTGAGGAGTAGTAGGTGAAGCAGGCGAGGCAGTCATTTGAGAAGCCAAGGCTATAGAGTCTGCCGATGTCAATTACCACATTCTCAGAGTCGAAAACCTTTGCCAGGTCGATGAAGACGGCTGTACAGTACTGTATTTTATCGATGGTGGTTATGATATCGTTTAGGAACTTGAGCGTGGCTGAGGTGCACCTGTGACCAGCTCGGAAACCAGATTGCATAGTGGAGAAGGTATGGTGGGATTAGAAATGGTCGGTGATCTGTTGTTAATTTGGCTTTCAAAGATTTTAGAAAGGCGGGGCAGGATGGATATGTACGGCTAAAGGCCATACGAACTTGTCGTCTAGCACGTTCGAAACAGAGAGTAAAATGAGCAGATTTCTGGGCGCTGAAGAATAGATTCAAGGCATAACGTACAGACAAGGGTGTGGTAGGATGTGAGTACAGTGGAGGTAAACCTAGGCATTGAGTGACGATGAGAGATGTTTTGTCTCTAGAGGTACCACAGTAATTGACAAGGTATATTGACATTAGGGAGAGGCATGTGTAGCCGAGTGATCATAGGGTCCAGTGAGTACCTAGGCGGGCTGGAGACACTGCGATTCAGACAGCTAGCAGGCCGGGGCTAGCAGATGGGCCTCAGGGGGACGTCGCAATGAAACATCCTGTTGAAACCCCCTCGGACGGTTACGATTGCGGACCAGTCCTGATGGATCGGCGGGGCTCCGTGTCGGCAGTAAAGGACTTGTTTCTAGAAATGTGTATTTTTAAAAGTAGAAGCTCGAATTGTTTGGGCACAGACCTGGATAGTTTGACAGAACTTTGCAGGCTATCTCTGTAGTAGATTGAATCTCTGCCCCCTTTGGCAGTTCTATCTTGTCGGAAAATGTTACAGATAGGGATGGAAATGTCAGGATTTTTGGTGGCCTTCCTAATCCAGGATTCAGACATGTCTAGGACATCCGGGTTGGCGGAGTGTGCTAAAGCAGTGACTAAAACAAACTTTTACGGTTACAGAAGTCAACAAATGAGTGCACCTGGGGAATGGGAGTGATGCTGGGGGCTGCAAGGCCTGAGATAACCTCTACATCACCAGAGGAACAGAGGAGGAGTAGGATTAAAGTACGGCTAAAGGCTAAAGAACTGATCGTCTAGTGCGTTGGGAACAGAGAGTAAAAGGAGCAGGTTTCTGGGCGCGGAAGAATAGATTGAAGGCACAATGTAGAGACAAGGGTATGGTAGGTTGTGAGTACAGTGGAGGTTAACCTAGGCATTGAGTGATGAAGAGAGAGGTCCCCTCATGTGTGGGGGTTGGAACATAAGGGCTAGCTAAGGCATATTGAGCAGGGCTGGAGGCTCTACAGTGAAATAAGACAAAAATGACTAACCCTATGATCCGAGTGATCTACGCGAGCTGGAGTCACTGGGATTCAGACAGCTAGCAAGCTGGGGCTAGCAGCAGGCTAGCAGATGGGCCTCAGGGGGACCTTGCAATGGGATACCCTGTTGAAACCCCCCGGGACGGTTACGTCGGCAGACCAGTCGTGATGGATCGGCGGGGCTCCGTGTTGGCAGCAAAGGGTCCAAGCCAATTGGCAAAAGAGGTATTGAAGCCCAGGAATTATCTGATGGATTTCTTCGGCCAGCCGGGAGATTGGCCTAGCTCGAGGCTAGCGCCAGGCTAATTGGTGCTTGCTTCGGGACAGAGACGTTAGCCAGGAATAGCCACTCAGATAGCCGCTAGATAGCTGCGATGACCCGAAGAAAAGTTTCAGAGCTTGCGGTAGGAATACGGAAATGTGGTAGAGAAAAGCAGTCCGAAATGCTCTGGGTTTGATTTTGCGCTGTGCAGGTTGGCAGGAGTTGACCGGGTTGAGGCTGGCAGATGTCCGAGTTAACAGTGATGACCACTAGCAGTGGCTAACTGACTACTAGCAAGTAGCTAGTTAGCTGGCTAGCTTCTGAAGGGGGTTCCGGTTCTAAAGTTTAAAAAATAGCACATCCATACCACATTGGGTAAGGCAGGAGAGTATGTTCAGTCCGTAGATTGAAAATGATATATACGAAGAAAAAACTATATATACAAGACAATCAAAACAGACATCCCACTGCTACGCCATCTTGGAATATATATGTTGTCTAAGCACACAGCCAAGACAACACAGGAGTGGCTTCGGGACAAGTCTCTGAATGTCCTTTAGTGGCCGAGCCAGAGCCCGGACTTGAACCTGATCGAACATCTCTGAAGAGACCTGAAAATAGTTGTGAAGTGATTATCCCCATCCTACCTGACAGAGCTAGAGAGGATCTGCAGAGAAGAATGGTAGAAACTCCCCAAGCTGTACCAAGCTTGTAGCATCATACCGAAGAAGACTTGAGGCTATAATCACTGGCAAAAGTGCTTCAACAAAGTTCTGAGTAAAGGGTCTGAATACTTATATAAATGTGATATCAGTTTAGCTTTGTGGGTAGTATGCGTAGTTAGATTGGGAAACTATTTAATTCCTTTTAGAATAAGGCTGTAACGTAACGACATGTAGAAAAAAAAGTCACGTGGTCTGAATGCACTTGGTATGTATGTATTTTTTCTGACTAATAATTAAAAAAAGTGTAGGCTGGACTGTAGGCCTAATCAAACAGGCAGGGAGAGTGAGCTCATCCGTGGTGGTCAGCGAACCCTCAACCTTCTTTTTGACAGTAAAAGAGAAGGGTCAAGTGAACATATTTTTTACACTGGGGAGAGGTGCATTTTTCTTTATTGCTGTCAGAGTCCTTTAAGAGCAGTGGGTTTGGAGTCAGGCGCAGAGAGCAGAGGGTTCGAATACATGTATGTTTTATTCCCGGAAAAAATGGTCATGCCAAAAACACAAGGCGCATCAACTGACCGGCCCATACACAGGACCCAAAATGTCCAGAAAAATAAAATACAAATCGAACATCCACAAACTAACATAACAATCCCGCACAAACCTAGGCGGGCCTAACAGGCTTAAATAGACAAAAATCAAGTAACACAATAAGGAACAGGTGCAACTAATAAGACCAAACGAACAGAAAAGGAAAAAGGGATCGGTGGCGGCTAGTAGACCGGCGACAACGACCGTCGAGCGCCGCCCGAACAGGCAGGGGAGCCACCTTCGGTGGAAGTCGTGACAATTGCACCTTGAGTTGGACCAGCAATCGAATATTTTGTTTTGATGTTGTATTCGTTCCCATTCATTTCTCTCTAAACTACATCATGTCACATGGTGTTGAGCCTCTAAGCATCCTGGGAAGTGTGTGATTGGTGGCAGGGCAGGCTAGACAGGAGCATTCTGCTTCTGCTCGACGGAGACGGCTGGTGTGCAGCAATCAAAAAACAAAGCCCACCGAGTCCCATCTAATGAGTCCCGTGCGCTGGGGGGGTTCACTAATCAAAATGCTTGTTTCGGGCTTCCTCCAAACGCAACCTAACCCAATGAGCTGGATTTATGATCTGCCTGCCAGCTTTTCCCAGGCGCAAATCTTCCAGTAACATGCTCTACTCCCGAAGCAGAGCAGAGTAGAGCAGAATAGAGCCCATATGACCGGCCACAGCTGGCTCTGATTACAGACCCATACAGTAGCCATTCTTTTTCACTTACCCCCCCCCCCTCCCTGCTCGGTGACGCTTATTAGAAATGTAACATACTGGGATGGGAGTTTGTTACTGATTTACACAACCGTTCATTAGTTTGTGGTCACTTAGAAATGTCTGTGTTTTTGAAAGAAAAGCTATTTTTTTGCCCATTAAAATAGCATCAAATTGATCTGAAATACATTGTTTTTTTGTGTTTTTTTAATGTTTTATTTTTAAATACATTTTACCCCCTTTTCTCCCCAATTTCTTGGCACCCAATTGTTAGTAATTACTATCTTGTCTCATCGCTACAACTCCCGTACGGGCTCGGGAGAGACGAAGGTCAAAAGCCATGCGTCCTCCGAAACACAACCCAACCAAGCCGCACTGCTTCTTAACACAGCGCATCTCCAACCCGGAAGCCAGCCGCACCAATGTGTCGGAGGAAACACCGTGCACCTGGCCACCTTGGTTAGCGCACACTGCGCCCGGCCCACCACAGGAGTCACTGGTGCGCGATGAGACAAGGATATCCCTACCGGCCAAACCCTCCCTAACCCGGACGACGCTAGGCACAATTGGCCTGGGGTCGAAACCAGAGTCTCTGGTGGCCCTAAACCACTGCGCCACCCGGGAGGCCCAGTGTAGACATTGTTAATGTTGTAAATGACTATTGGAGCTGGAAACGGCTGATTTTTAGTGGAATATCTACATAGGAGTACAGAGGCCCATTATCAGCAACCATCACTCCTTTGTTCCAATGGCACATTGTGTTAGCTAATCCAAGTGTATAATTGTAAAAGGCTAATTGATCATTAGAAAAATATTTTGCAATCATGCTAGCACAGCTGAAAACTATTGTTCTGATTAAAGAAGAAATTAAACTGGCCTTCTTTAGACAAGTTGAGTATCTGGAACATCAGCATTTGTGGGTTCGATTACATGCTCAAAATGACCAGAAACAAAGTACTTTCTTCTGAAACTCATCAGTCTGTTCTTGTTCTGAGAAATGAAGGCTATTCCATATGAGAAATTGCCAAGAAACTGAAGATCTGGTACAACGCTGTAAACTACTCCCTTCACAGAACAGCGCAAACTGGCTCTAACCAGAATAGAAAGAGGAGTGGGAGGCCCAGGTGCACAACTGAGCAAGAGGACAAGTACATTAGAGTGTCTAGTTTGAGAAACAGACACGTCACAAGTCCTCCCCTGGCAGCTTCATTAAATAATACTCGCATAACACCAGTCTCAATGTCAACAGTGAAGAGGCGAGTCCGGGATGATGGCCTTCTAGCCAGAGTTGCAAAGAAAAAGCCATATCTCAGACTGGCCAATAAAAAGAAAAGATTAAGATGGGCAAAAGACACAGGACAGAGAAACTCTAATTAGTAGGCCAGCATCCCGGAGACGCCTTTTCACTGTTGATGTTGAGACTGGTGTTTTTCTTTCAAAAACAAGGACATTTCTAATTGACCCCAAACTTTTGAACGGTAGGTGTAGGTGCCACAGGTGCTCTCTTTAAAAAGTGTGCAAATATGAGAGGTTTGTGACTAATATAGATTTTTTTTAATACTGTCTGGTTACCTAAAAATTGCAACACATAATTTTGATTCCAGAGTTCTGTGTAGGGTATGAAAAATATGCATTTGATTTAGGCAGTGAGAGTTTTGATTTTCTTCATACAAAACAGGTTTGCCGTAAATCTGAAGTAATTCAGATTTTAAGGAATCTCATTGTGGCTGAGACTTTCAGGAATGTGCATGGTATGCAATTTACATTGTTATGTGTGCAAAAGCATAAATATCAGTTGATGCACATAAATGAAAAGTCTCATGTTTCATCTGATTACATGGTAAATATTTCAACAAATAAAACAATGTCGTTTTATGTCTAAGAACATAATTGTAATAAACATAATTATTAATAAACATAATAATAAACATAATTTCACACTGTATAATGTACGTGACAATTACACCAGATCAGGTTAACAGTATCTTACTAAAACATCATTAAAATAGGCTGAAACTGAAATAAAAACAGTCACTATAGACTATTATCACATTTGTCTATTACAAATGGAGTGGAGTCAGTCTAAAGTCAGGGGTAGTGGTGCAAGGCCCTCATGTACTGTACCAGGCTCGTTCTCTTTGGAGATCTGTCTGGCTTTAGCTACCCCGAGAAGGTTGCACTTGGACTGCGGAAGGAGGCGGGGTGAAAAGGGGCATAGCCAGGCAATTCACTCAAGCCCCACATTTCCATTGCTTCAGATTTCACTCTTGGTAAAACTTCTAATGACTCATGAAATGCATTTCTGTTTGTTTATGTCTAGCTGTGCAGTGTCTAGCAAGCAGTGACGTGCAGTCAAGGTAGGCAGAGCTTACCCGGTCATAATCTAATATATACTTTCTTATTTATAGCCAAAATTGTAATTCGTTTTTGCTGTCTAATGTTTTTTCTCAATGATTCTGATGGTTCCTATACTCAAAATCTAAAACAAATGTAACTGCATCAAAACCTCAGCAAAGGCGCCAGGGTATTATTATTCATGTCTTCTTTTCCAGACATTCAAATGTTGTGACGCCGCAGCCGCTTCTGACTCCAATCAAGGCTAATGGACTGGGTCAGCATAGGCATTGCCTAAATATGTTGTGTGGTTATTGCCGGGTAAGCTCTGCACATTTAGGCGTGTCTACATAATTTGGCACTCGCATCCCTTGAACTGAACAAACTCAAAGTTAGCTAGCTAGCTAGCAAAAACTGTATTGCACCGTTTGGAGGGTTCAAAGAGTGGAATGTCAACTACAGTATAATGAAAGTTAATACCAGACAGAGGCAGCCTACAAGACGTGATATGACCACGATCTCCCTCACTGCTATCTGTTGGGCAGGCAAACAGTGAGTACTGGACTGTCCACTTGTCTGAAACGGCATTACCAATGAATCATTTTCACACAGACTTTTACACATCTTGGAAATGTACTTTGCTTTGTGGACTTAATGTGAATGGGAATTACTTTTTGTGTCCGTATGAAAATGGAACCAAGGGAGGCCTTGGGGATGCGTCTCCCACATGACCACAGTTCTGCTGTGTGCCTGCAGAATAAAATAATCGTCATGGGGTTCTGCTGTGACTTCTACAACGCTGTCACTTAAATGGTGACCAGACCGGACACCTCACGTGCGCGAGCGTTGCAAAATAAATGTACACATACATGTTATTCAATCATTGCTCGCGAGTGTCTGCTCGGCCAGGCGCTAAAATAGAAATTGGTTCTATTTGTGATGCTCATCGCGCTGCAAGTCCGTCCTCTCCCATTTCCTCATTGGCTTTTAGGAGCATATACCCATGTGCCATCTCCTCATTGGTTTTTAGGAGCATATAACTGCCTTCATTTTGCTGGACCCCAAGGAGGAGTCGGGGATTATGGGGATCCATAAAAAATACAAACACCCACGTGGGTAATTGAAAGATGAACTTAGGTCCATACTCCGGTCAGTTGTAGTAATGCTGTAAAGTAGTTTGCCAACCGCCATATACAGTGCCTTGCGAAAGTATTCGGCCCCCTTGAACTTTGCGACCTTTTGCCACATTTCAGGCTTCAAACATAAAGATATAAAACTGTATTTTTTTGTGAAGAATCAACAACAAGTGGGACACAATCATGAAGTGGAACGACATTTATTGGATATTTCAAACTTTTTTAACAATTCAAAAACTGAAAAATTGGGCGTGCAAAATTATTCAGCCCCTTTACTTTCAGTGCAGCAAACTCTCTCCAGAAGTTCAGTGAGGATCTCTGAATGATCCAATGTTGACCTAAATGACTAATGATGATAAATACAATCCACCTGTGTGTAATCAAGTCTCCGTATAAATGCACCTGCACTGTGATAGTCTCAGAGGTCCGTCAAAAGCGCAGAGAGCATCATGAAGAACAAGGAACACACCAGGCAGGTCCGAGATACTGTTGTGAAGAAGTTTAAAGCCGGATTTGGATACAAAAAAAAATCCCAAGCTTTAAACATCCCAAGGAGCACTGTGCAAGAGATTATATTGAAATGGAAGGAGTATCAGACCACTGCAAATCTACCAAGACCTGGCCGTCCCTCTAAACTTTCAGCTCATACAAGGAGAAGACTGATCAGAGATGCAGCCAAGAGGCCCATGATCACTCTGGATGAACTGCAGAGATCTACAGCTGAGGTGGGAGACTCTGTCCATAGGACAACAATCAGTCATATATTGCACAAATCTGGCCTTTATGGAAGAGTGGCAAGAAGAAAGACATTTCTTAAAGATATCCATAAAAAGTGTAGTTTAAAGTTTGCCACAAGCCACCTGGGAGACACACCAAACATGTGGAAGAAGGTGCTCTGGTCAGATGAAACCAAAATTGAACTTTTTGGCAACAATGCAAAATGTTATGTTTGGCGTAAAAGCAACACAGCTCATCACCCTGAACACACCATCCCCACTGTCAAACATGGTGGTGGCAGCATCATGGTTTGGGCCTGCTTTTCTTCAGCAGGGACAGGGAAGATGGTTAAAATTGATGGGAAGATGGATGGAGACAAATACAGGACCATTCTGGAAGAAAACCTGATGGAGTCTGCAAAAGACCTGAGACTGGGACGGAGATTTGTCTTCCAACAAGACAATGATCCAAAACATAAAGCAAAATCTACAATGGAATGGTTCAAAATTAAACATATCCAGATGTTAGAATGGCCAAGTCAAAGTCCAGACCTGAATCCAATCGAGAATCTGTGGAAAGAACTGAAAACTGCTGTTCACAAATGCTCTCCATCCAACCTCACTGAGCTCGAGCTGTTTTGCAAGGAGGAATGGGAAAAAATTTCAGTCTCTCGATGTGCAATACTGATAGAGACGTACCCCAAGCGACTTACAGCTGTAATCGCAGCAAAAGGTGGCGCTACAAAGTATTAACTTAAGGGGGCTGAATAATTTTGCACGCCCAATTTTTCAGTTTTTGATTTGTTAAAAAAGTTTATAATATCCAATAAATGTCGTTCCACTTCACGATTGTGTCCCACTTGTTGTTGATTCTTCACAAAAAAAATACAGTTTTATATCTTTATGTTTGAAGCCTGAAATGTGGCAAAAGGTCGCAAAGTTCAAGGGGGCCGAATACATTCGCAAGGCACTGTAAAGTCCAAAGAAGAAAATCCATTTAAAGTCCAAAGAAGAAAAAGAAGCCTGAAGGAAGGAGGAGAGATGACAAGAAATGAATTTTATCTGTGGAGTAGAGGACCTTGTGCATTCCAGGTAAAATAACAACCCAATGTTTAAATGCCTGGACAAATTAGCTAGCAACAGCAAGCTAGCCAGCTAAATTGCCATAAATGTTGACTGCTTTTTGACCTGTCCCCAAATTAATATAATTGGTTCAGAGTTTGTTTTGATATTTCAACCTGCGTGTCCTGATCACTGCTGGTGTAGGTGAATAAAATCAACGTGCGCGCGGACTAGCGTACTGTAAGAGGGAAGGACAGATGAATGGACTTAATTTACAGTAAAGGTAGGTCTAAATGCATTTTCCTTTGCAAATTGTGGATTAGGCTGCTGTTGAATCATGAGAATAGACAACCTGCCTTGGAATGCATTTGATTCATCAAGCTAGAATTTCGTTTTGATCAGACACTTTAATTTATTATTTTTTAAATGTATTTTTCCATCATTTTGATTGTTGAAATGGACATTTTGTTAGAAACTTATTTATTATGTGTGTGTGTAGTATTATTTCTCATAATGTGTGTGTATGAGTTTGCGTGTACCACACACTATGCAGTCTGCATTGGGAATTATTCTGATGAAATCTGTCAATATAATGGTATTTTAGTGCCACCTATCAGTTGTAACTGTGGATGCTATCGGTCTGAGTTGAGTTGGGCAGTGTGTCATTTTGTCGGATGACATGAAATAAGCCACCATCAGAGGTATCGGTATTGATATTTACGTTTCGGTCAATAGCCTGTGTCACTCTGGTTGTTGGAGCTATCTGTTGTATGGTCTAATTGGGCTTGCTTTAATTGTGATTAAATCTGCCTTCGATAACAGTCAGTGACCCAGTCACCCACCTCACCGCACGTCAATGGCGGCAAAACCTTTGCAATTGTTACATTGATACAAATGAATGAAATTATAGTGTAGCGGGTCTTGATTGCTACTGATTTACATATTAACAACCAATACAGTAATCTGTATTGTATCACAATACAGAGTGTTTGTGTTTGAGTGAGTGTGTGTTTCAGGGGTTGAATCCTGATGGAGTCTGACTGGTACCCGGTGCGTCTGCTGCCTGTCTGTCATCACCAGACAGTCTGAGCTGAGTGTGCGTCTGGGTGCCGCACAGTGGCCTAGTCGTCTCAGCCAGTCTATATCTCCTGCCAACACGCATGCAGCCTTCCCTGGGCGGATCACACTACTCCTGCCCAGAATACTAGAACCATAGCGGAGACCTGAAATTGCTTCTGACCGACGCTTGGCTGGGAGAAATCATGGAAACATTTAAGACACATGGAATATAGTGCTGTTGTCCAGGAGGGCTGTCTGTAATTACACCTAACCTGTGGTGACGTGTGCAAGGCCCTAGCACGACACAATACTGGGGGTCTCTCTGTATCTCGGTGCCCCTCTCTCTCTCTCTCTCTCTCTCTATCTCTCTGTATCTCTCTCTCTCTCTCTGTATCTCTCTCTCTCTCTCTCTCTCTCTCTCTCTCTCTCTCTCTCTCTCTCTCTCTCATGTCCAGCTTAGCCTCATGTTTCATAGGCCTCACACCCCTCTGTCATGTCCCTTCCCTGCCCTCCCCTGTCACGTCTTCTCTCCTCTACTTTTTCTCCATGCTTGCCTTCATCTCTCCAGTTACGTGGCACCATACCTCCTGGTTGTTATCCCCTCTCCTCCTCTCCCCTACCCCTTCACCCCGCCATGCTGAGGGGGGACACTCGATGCCTTTCATGTGGCCTTGGCCCCTGTTCTCCCTGGTTCTTCCTGCCTGTTGAGCGGATATGTGGGGCTTGGGTCCCAGCCCCTCCCTGGGTGATTGATGACCGAGGTGCCCTCTTCTCTAGCCCCCCACACCCACCCCAGGCCAGGGGGAAGGCATAGCTTTTCATGAGCTCTGCTGCGTGGAGCCCTGAAGATGCACCTCCAGTCTCCAACACAGGCCAGGCACCAGGCACCACTCTCTGTCCTCTGTCTGTCTAGCACCACACGGCATGACTCCCAGAGGGACACAAAGCCTGTGTGACCTCCCGTTAGACCCACAGCTTGATCCATGTCCCATGCAGGCTCACACACAGACACACCCCTCATTGACCCTTTACTATAATGACTACACCATCACTATGCCCTCTGACAGCCATCCTTCACTCTCTATTATCCTCCTAAACCCATCTTAGACTTGGCATCATTCACCTTTTTAAAATAAGGCCTGAGAGCATGACCCTATCTATACCTTTTCTCGACCCTTCCTCAGCCAACCCCTTACCCAATTTGCCCTCACCCCTTACCCTACTCACCCTAAATCCTTCCTCACCCTTATCACATATCTCACCTGACCCCCCAACTAGGAGACACGGAACGGGTGTCCTCCTCATTGTAGGGGGGGGGGGGGGCATTCGAAAGCGAGGGAGAAGCTAAGGACACTGATAGTTCTAATCCTCCTCGCATGGAGAGAGCAGCACCTGTTGGGATGATACTGGAACGAGGACGGGAATCCATTCTGATCACTGGAAGCTCCACAGTGACCTGATACTCCCTGACCCACAGGATCGGATGGCCACTACTGCCACTCACCAGCCAGCTGTCAATCAGAACAGATACGAAGACATAAAGAGGAGCACTTGTGTTGTGTGTGTAAAGTTAGATGTACCTCAAATCAGTGACACCTATACGGAAAATTTGGGTATCTCGGTGCATGTCTGTTTCGTTAGTTTATTTACTGTATGTTCAGGTTTGATGTTGCTCAGTGCAGGCATTGTACATTTTTGCTAGATATTTTATGCTCGCAGGCATTGTGATTTTGTGAACTAGTACTCAAAAAGAAATGTATTATTCACAATTATTCAAAAAATAATGTGTTAATCTGTGTGTAACAGTAATGAACATATGTGCACCTTCAAGTAGAAACCGCGCACTATATTTCATCAGAATTCATTTCTTGAGTTATATGGAAATCCAATAGTTTTTCAATTGCTGCTCGGCAATGCTGAGCGAGCCTTCCAAACTCCTATGAAACCAGATTGGCCATGTAAGAATAGAGCACCAATGAAAAGACATACAATACAGTCAACTCAACCAGCGCCTGCCTGCTTGACGGCCAATCAAATATCATGTGCCCAGCTGTTGCTTTGACAGCGAAGCTGTTGCCGAGGGAGATGGGGACCAGCCTAGTAAATCATCAAGAGGGAAGTTCGAGTTGCTTCTGATGTATGTGGTTTAGAATGGGGAACGACGTTGAGATGTCTGCCATAGCTACTTCTGAAAGCTTGTCATCGGGTGTGCGTGTATTATTATTCTGTTCACACATGGGTGTGTAATGTATCTGCTCACTGCCAAGTCACCGTCTCACAGACTACAGTCTCCCTTGTACCACCTTGGAATTTAAAAATGAAATCTTCCCAAAATTGCATAGTTAATCACCATTGAATGAAAAAAGACAATTGAAAAAACATGCCTTTCTTAATTAAAGATACTTTTAAAAAAATATATATATCTGTGCGTAATCTTATGACTATTTAGGTTATTGTATCATTAGCATTTAGTCCACACTGGGTTGTACTCACTTCGATGCTTGAAATACTTATTGAAGTATGAATTCAAATGCATGTGTGTTTTGTGTACATTATATGTGTGCCTTAGTCCCAGTTCATCATGACATGTGATCTGGATTGCACTTGGAGTGAGAAGGTTAATGTGGGCGACTGGAGGTCTAGTTTTTCCCTCTCTCCCAAGGTTATTTAAACTAAACCAACCATTCTTTTAAACGTCTCAAATCCCTTATAGCATGGGCCATAGCCTAATGCCTGTCAGAGGGAACGCTGCTTTGCATGTAGCCTGATTATTATCTGCTTCAGAAATTGCTAACAGCTGGGTTGTTCACGGCTGACGGTCTCAAAGTTTATGTATTGAAACTGTTGGAATGTGGACAATTACCACTTTCACTTTCTCACAAAAAACCCTAATACAGTTTACATGAACTGTTCTTTCAAAAATCCCTGTTTAAAAGGCTTTACAGGCCTCCAGGGTCGGCCCTAGCCGATAAACAATTTGCTTCAGTGGTCTTTTTCTTTCTCTCAGCCCTCGGATAGCAAGGGATCCTGAAAAAAATATGTCCCGTTTAAAAAATATATATATATATGGACAATACAATACATTTGGAGTTATTGTTTTCTATGATTTCATATGTAGCTACTATGCATGTGGCTAATTGAACTTTACAGAGGCTTCACACAGGTATGTAAAACATTGTACCACCCACCTCCAAGGTTTGTTGAAGGTTAAATCATACCAGACCCTGGCCTGCCTTACTATGTCTCTATTGTGATTCGTGGGTCAGGAAAAGGGGAAACCGCAAAGAGGTTAGCCAACAAACTTTTGTAGCCCTAAAACGCAGTTTCCTCTATTAAAATAAGAAATCCTTTACTGATTCGTCATAGTACATGCTGTGGCTAAGAATCTACATGAATAAAAACAGAGCTTTATAATTCAATTTTTTGTTTTTTTAATTCACCTTTATTTAACCAGGTAGGCCTGTTGAGAACAAGTTATCATTCACAACTGCGACCTGGCCAAGATAAACCAAAGCAGTGCGACACAATGAGTTGCTATATGAAACATATACAGTGCCTTGCAAAAGTATTCGGCCCCCTTGAACTTTGCGACCTTTTGCCACATTTCAGGCTTCAAACATAAAGATATTAAACTGTATTTTTTTGTGAAGAATCAACAACAAGTGGGACACATCATGAAGTGGAACGACATTTATTGGATATTTCAAACTTTTTTAACAAATCAAAAACTGAAAAATTGGGTGTGCAAAATTATTCAGCCCCCTTAAGTTAATACTTTGTAGCGCCACCTTTTGCCGTGATTACAGCTGTAAGTCGCTTGGGGTATGTCTCTATCAGTTTTGCACATCGAGAGACTGACATTTTTGCCCCTTCCTCCTTGCAAAACAGCTCGAGCTCAGTGAGGTTGGATGGAGAGCATTTGTGAACAGCAGTTTTCAGTTCTTTCCACAGATTCTCGATTGGATTCAGGTCTGGACTTTGACTTGGCCATTCTAACACCTGGATATGTTTATTTTTGAACCATTCCATTGTAGATTTTGCTTTATGTTTTGGATCATTGTCCTGTTGGAAGACAAATCTAAGTCCCAGTCTCAGGTCTTTTGCAGACTCCATCAGGTTTTCTTCCAGAATGGTCCTGTATTTGGCTCCATCCATCTTCCCATCAATTTTAACCACCTTCCCTGTCCCTGCTGAAGAAAAGCAGGCCCAAACCATGATGCTGCCACCACCATGTTTGACAGTGGGGATGGTGTGTTCAGGGTGATGAGCTGTGTTGCTTTTACGCCAAACATAACGTTTTGCATTGTTGCCAAAAAGTTCAATTTTGGTTTCATCTGACCAGAGCACCTTCTTCCACATGTTTGGTGTGTCTCCCAGGTGGCTTGTGGCAAACTTTAAACAACACTTTTTATGGATATCTTTAAGAAATGGCTTTCTTCTTGCCACTCTTCCATAAAGGCCAGATTTGTGCAATATACGACTGATTGTTGTCTTATGGACAGAGTCTCCCACCTCAGCTGTAGATCTCTGCAGTTCATCCAGAGTGATCATGGGCCTCTTGGCTGCATCTCTGATCAATCTTCTCCTTGTATGAGCTGAAAGTTTAGAGGGACGGACAGGTCTTGGTAGATTTGCAGTGGTCTGATACTCCTTCCATTTCAATATTATCGCTTGCACAGTGCTCCTTGGGATGTTTAAAGCTTGGGAAATCTTTTTGTATCCAAATCCGGCTTTAAACTTCTTCACAACAGTATCTCGGACCTGCCTGGTGTGTTCTTCATGATGCTCTCTGCGCTTTTAACGGACCTCTGAGACTATCACAGTGCAGGTGCATTTATACGGAGACTTGATTACACACAGGTGGATTGTATTTATCATCATTAGTCATTTAGGTCAACATTGGATCATTCAGAGATCCTCACTGAACTTCTGGAGAGAGTTTGCTGCACTGAAAGTAAAGGGGCTGAATAATTTTGCACGCCCAATTTTTCAGTTTTTGATTTGTTAAAAAAGTTTGAAATATCCAATAAATGTCGTTCCACTTCATGATTGTGTCCCACTTGTTGTTGATTCTTCACAAAAAAATACAGTTTTATATCTTTATGTTTGAAGCCTGAAATGTGGCAAAAGGTCGCAAAGTTCAAGGGGGCCGAATACTTTCACAAGGCACTGTGTATACACTATTCACATGCATATATATTTATACTCTGGACTCTGACATTGCTCGTTCTGTTATGTCTCAATTTCTTGTTCTTTGAATTGTTTTACTTTAGGATTATGTGTCGTTGTTGGATCGCTGGATACATAAGCCTTTTGCTGCACCTGCGGTAACATCTGCAAAACTTTGTACACAACCAATACACATCGATTTGATTTGATCTGTGATCCAGGGAGTGAAAGGAAGAGAGTGAACAGGAGGAAAGAAAGAGCGGGAGAAGGCAAATGACCTGGGAGGAGTGTGGCTGTCTTCCTGTCAGAAGCCTGGGAGCACCTTGCCAGTGGTCTAACAGTTTAACCCATAATTATCACCATTAAAATGATACTCATATTAACAAAGTTGAAATTGCTTCCAAATGAACGTTCACATGCACAGTAAAAGAGAAGGAAAAATGTAGTGCGTGGTTAAGTCACGTCAAATTTGAATTAGCCTCGGATTTAAATGAGTAACTTGAGAGCGTTTTTGTCTGTTGCCACATATTACAATATAAGATTTCCACTGTAAGAACTACTGAGTCTGGCTTTTAAGTTCGTGTTCCGAGGGCAGAATTCATGCTTGTTTCCTGTCTTGGTGATACATAACCATTTTGGTGCTAAAGCATACTCTCACAATGCATGCTGGGAATTCCCCGTGTGCTTTGTTAGGCTTGATTCCAGAGTCTAACTGCAGGCCAAACAAGTCTTATGTTTCTGAAACCACCACGGTGCTTCAGAGCTCCTCGTGGACTAGAGATTGCACAGGTCAAAGTAGGGAGTTGAAGGTGTGGAAGACTGTGTGTGCGCGCATGTGTGTGTGTGTGTGTGTGTGTGTGTGTGTGTGTGTGTGTGTGTGTGTGTGTGTGTGTGTGTGTGTGTGCGTGTGCAATGTATCTTATTTATCCGCTACATTTTTGAGTGTACATATCTTGACTTTTTGTTTTCATTTATTACATTTATAAAGTCCCTGGGAGGTACTAACATCATCGTCTTTGTTTTGTTCTTCATTTCAAATCGCTGAACGCTGTCCTCTATTTTCTCCCGTCAAGATGTTAGGCTTAGATATTATGTCAATTTCTGTTCTGTTTGACACTTTTGTGGTCTCCCCTGGCGATATATTAAAAAAATAACAGCCAGGGAAGAATACAGTAAATATTGCACATAACACCCGGACACATACCACATACCACCTTTTTTTGGGAAAATTACAGGGGTTGACATCAAAGTTGAAAAGCAGTGCTTTGCCGAAATCAAAATGTCAGCCGCACGGCCCATAAAAATCAGTCAACCCTTTACTCCTGTGATGAAGAGCAACAAGTGAGAATCCAAAGTCAACAACATTTTCTCTTCTGCTCAAAAAAAAGAAGAAGAAGAAAAAAAGCCCACTCCCGATTTCTCCCCTTTTGCTCTACCGAGGCTGGGGAACACTGTTAAAATGACCTCCAGGGGTATTACAGCTTGAAGCTTTCTTTTTTTCTTCTTCTCCTGACAGAAACAACATCATGTCCTAGCAGCCCACACAGAGACGTTGTGATGAATAGGGGTGCTTATGGTGAAGCAGCAAGAGAGATGAGAGGGGCTGTTCAGAGAAGTCCTGTGGACTAGTATCACACCGACCACTGAACCGGAACGTCAGCGTTTGATGTCAGCTGTGATCGTCAAACTTACCAGGGGTCTATGGCTCGATTGATTTTATTGGCCACCATCTCAGTCTGGCCTTGTTCTCGAGAAAAATGATATGTTCACTGACGGATTGTTAGCAGAAATATATGGGTAATACTTTTAAGGTACCCTCTATAAAGTGTTAATAAAGGGTTTGTAATGGGTTTATTAGTAGTTTGTATTTGTGAAAGCCGGCAGAACAACAGAATGTCATGTAAAGGTGGGGCGATTAAACGTCAGCTGTATTTACTGAGAAAATATTGGAGCAATATACTGTACATCTGACTACAATCTTGCAATAATGATACTGCATAAACTGTCTAATTATAACCTACTGTGATGTAGACTGTGATTGGCCAATTATATAAACAACACAGTTATTTAAGTCTCTTAGATATAGTTCGATTGTTGTGTCACTGTTTTATGTTACCGTTTGTGCCACAAAACAGCAATGCTCCCTCCGTACAGTACGCACTCACATCCACCTCACATATTGAACATGAGAGAATGTAACAATAATGATTTTAACTGGTCCGATTGAAGCCAGGGCTGGCTTCAGGAGTTCTACTACGACTCTCTCTCTGTTTGACCTACTGAGTGGGCTGGGGCTTGGACTGGAGACGGAGCCAGTGGGTGGTTTGTCGAGCGAGGGGACAGACGAACTCGGCTTGACCGGGAGTGAATCTGACGAATGCTGCTGTGAGGGGAAAAACGGCCATCTCCTGCCTGAGTAATGGAGTGGTTCTATGTGAAGATAGACAGACAGACTGGAGCGCTGTGGACTGGAGCGCAGTTCCCAGTTTGACTCTGGGGAGGGACAGCCCACACTGGAGACCCAGCCAGCCGCCCTGGGGCCTGGGCTCAGCCCACGGAGTCCATATACACCAAACAGCCGCCTGTCCCAGCCAAAATACACACGCTGACACACATAGACAGAGACACACAGAGGCAGACAGACGCCACACAACAGCTACAATACAGGACCCATTGGTGAGAGATGCTGCAACATTATAATTTAGTGAGGGTTCCCTTTAAAGTGGTTACGAAGGACATGTTAATGTATTTCTAAATTCACAGATCTAGTATTGTGTATATTTGAATGTATTGTGGTTAGTAGTGAGTGTATTGAGTGCGGTTAATGTGGAGACCAGATATTATGTCGACAGACTCTGGCTCATGAAGCAGAACGCCCTCCTCTCTCAGAGTGTCCGGAGAGTGCAGTCACAGAGTACTGGGGGACATGTTAAACACTGGCTGCATTTTGCTCAACATTTATGCATACTCAGAGAGAGGAGAAAAGTAGACCCTGGCTTATAATTCCCTGATTTCTCTGGAACATGCATTGAAATGAAAACAAGCCACAATAAATTGATTTTTAACTGCCGTCCTGGGATTCAGCCACGTAGTCTGGACCGAAGGAACTCTCATGCTTTCGTGAAAAACCCACATTTCTCGTTAAAGTAACAATGTCCATCTCATGTAAGGGTCGGGGCATGTGTGCTGCTATTGTGCGGTGCCATCTGTGTGCTCGGACACGGGACGGTGTATAACGGGGGGGGGGGGGGGGGGGGTGGAGTACATGGGGGGGTAAAGTGTATCAGGTTTTCACCAGTCTCTCTTCACACTTCTCCAAACTGTGTTTTTACCTTTCTGCTGATGTACCTTGCTGATTGTTTTGGATTTACATGTTAGGCCACAGAGTTTGTGAGTTTCTTTCTTACAAGAGCAACAGCTCTTTTGGGTGCTCTGGGAAGAAGTTGAGCAGGAAAAGGAAAGGTTTCTCTATGTCTCCAAAACCTCACTTTTACAAATGTGCAACATTGGTAATCTGCATATTATTCATGAGTACCATTTTTTATATTGTGTTGTATTTAAATTGTGAGCCACAATCTGAGCAACTCTGCCACAATTGTTCTGGGTGAATTTTTTATCGGCTGAGCTGCAAAGCTTGTGAGGCAGGCATCAGTCAGGGATTTACCCCTCTCCAGCTACACTACCTTCCAGGGAAGTGTGTGTGTGTGTGTGTGTGTGTGTGTGTGTGTGTGTGTGTGTGTGTGTGTGTGTGTGTGTGTGTGTGTGTGTGTGTGTGTGTGTGTGTGTGTATTAGGAGCCGGCTGGACCCAGCCAATGGGGACTGGACTGGGGATGGAACAAAGCGGCTCTGCTCATAGGGGAGCGAGGAGAAGGCGGTGGAGAGGTGGGACGATGAGGCGTAATTTAAACAGGCGACGGCTGCAGCGCAGACAGGAAGGAAATGAGAAGAAGTTTAGTTCCTGGGACGGGAGCTGAATTGGACGTTTCAGACCCAGACCAGACCGGTATCGGGAAGAGAGAGACTTTATACAGGGTTGTTACGGGTAACAGTAAGGTCATTGAGAACAGCATTTCCTCTCTGTTGTTGGGTTTCCTTCACCCAGGCTCCACTATCTCAGTTCCCACATCCCGCTTAAATCATTTCAATAGGTTGGATTCAAACATCTGAAATCTATGCCTGGCTTGAGTAGGACCTCCTGTTGCTGTCCTTTTTGAATGCTTGTCTCCACTTCTTCCATTCTGACCGCTTTGATTTGAGGTTTTTAGGGGAAGTTTCATCCGATGGAAGGAAGTCCAAGTTGAAAAAGGCAAATCATTATTTTAATAGTAGATCAAAAACAGGATAACAATATGGTTGGTCTAGGTCTGAAGCTGCCCAGGCGAGTGCATGGGTCCTTTAGGATTGCAGTGGTTTTGATTTAAAGCAGACCCTATCAAAATATCGAACTCCGAGCCTTTCCACCTAACCTCTCACATGCCATTGCTTTGGGAGTGGAGGCCTAAGCAGCTCTGGACTGTGTAAAGCACTGCCATGTTGTGAGTTCTCACCGCACATCCTCATATAGAGCCCTGATCCGCTGCAGTGCCAGTCCCGCCAGATTACCTCCCTTAATCAATCTGATTAGGCTGAACTGCGGACATCTTGGCTCACATCTGCCTTTCCACAGTTTAGTCTGACAGCAGCAGAACTGAGCTGATTCTGATCATTCTAGGCTAGGAGCTAGAGTTTATAGAAAGTAAATGGAACACAGAGCGGTTCAGAGTACACATTACTGGGAATTTATTTCATGTCATACTTTACAATCATTAGAATTTACTGTGAAGTTCTGTGCGTGTAAAAACCAAGGTCTTTCTCAATGAAAGCCACTGGGATATTAGCACTTGTACACCAACTTGCTGTGAAATAAATCAACAATCTATGTAAATCCATACTTTCAAAGTACAACTCTTCCAGCTCATTTCAAACACACTTTAAATGGTCAAATACAGGGCGGCACATACAAGCCTAGATTCCGTCACTTTTCCGTCCATGAATCCACATTCCGGCTGCAGCCAGGCTAAAAAAACAGAGCCATAAGTCACTCCAGACCTGCTATTATAAACAAGTGTCAGTCTGGTGATAAAAAATGACATCTTAATTCGGACCCTAGACGCTTTGTCAAAGCGGATTAACACATCATCATGAACCGATTTATTTGTATTGTGTCTGCATCGTTTCGTTTGGGCCGAGGTTGACCATGTTGCTGGGCCTCACCCTCTCTTTGGGGAGAGTTCGAGGAGCTAGTTGAGCTGAGATGAATCTGTCTCTGAGTGAGTTTCTCTTTGTAGACTGATGTTATGGGGACTGTGACTGGGGCCATGTACATTACAGTAGCTCCTAGGAACAAGGAAGGTCTCAGATCCGGGTAGTGTAGTTATCCCTAACGTACAGTACCTCAGGTTAGGGGCGACTTTTGTGGGCTTGAATGAACTACCTGGAAATTATACTACTTCCACCCTGGCCAACTGGGGTCAACTGAACTGACCTGATCTCTACCAAGCATTGTGAAGAGCAGAGAATAGAATTGCTTTCAGCTTGGCCTACCAGACATATCAGCGTTGCTCACATCAGTTTTGATTAGTGATGTAGACATAGATACCAGTGATATTTTATATTATATCATAAAAAGTTGTATTCAATTGAAAACCCCTCTCCGTGCCTAATAGTCTTCTATGTGATTGACAGACAGGCTGTGGTCCCCTGCTGGCTTTGGCCCTAGCCCATGCGGTTTATGGACACACCCAGCCCGGTTCTTGCCGTCTGTTTCTTATAAAGGATATCAAACAGAGAGAGCGGCCTGCCTGAACCACAAAGCACCTGTTTCCTACACTTCCACAACACGTGTTTGCTGCTGCGTTCAAAGAGCATTCTGAGAACAGAGACACAAGGCGTTCCCGCCTTGCCGCCTACACACAGCCAGGTCTCACACTCTAGGTTCATTGATGGATACTGTCATATGGGTAGCATACTAAATATGTAATTATACAATAAGTACTACGTAACAATGTGTACTTTCATTTCAAGAGAATTCATAATCAGCCATGTAAGTGAAATCCATGTTTTTTGACTGGAACTTGGGTTATGCATCTCAACTCATTTTGAGTATGTATTGTGACAGTCTTGAGTATGTGTTGTGACAGTCTTGAGTATGTGTTGTGACAGTCTTGAGTATGTGTTGTGACAGTCTTGAGTATGTGTTGTGACAGTCTTGAGTATGTATTGTGACAGTCTTGAGTATGTGTTGTGACAGTCTTGAGTATGTATTGTGACAGTCTTGAGTATGTGTTGTGACAGTCTTGAGTATGTATTGTGACAGTCTTGAGTATGTGTTGTGACAGTCTTGAGTATGTGTTGTGACAGTCTTGAGTATGTATTGTGACAGTCTTGAGTATGTGTTGTGACAGTCTTGAGTATGTGTTGTGACAGTCTTGAGTATGTGTTGTGACAGTCTTGAGTATGTATTGTGACAGGCTTGAGTATGTGTTGTGACAGTCTTGAGTATGTGTTGTGACAGTCTTGAGTATGTGTTGTGACAGTCTTGAGTATGTGTTGTGACAGTCTTGAATATGTATTGTGACAGGCTTGAGTATGTGTTGTGACAGTCTTGAGTATGTGTTGTGACAGTCTTGAGTATGTATTGTGACAGTCTTGAGTATGTATTGTGACAGTCTTGAGTATGTATTGTGACAGTCTTGATTATGTGTTGTGACAGTCTTGAGTATGTGTTGTGACAGTCTTGAGTATGTATTGTGACAGTCTTGAGTATGTATTGTGACAGTCTTGAGTATGTATTGTGACAGTCTTGAGTATGTGTTGTGACAGTCTTGAGTATGTGTTGTGACAGTCTTGAGTATGTATTGTGACAGTCTTGAGTATGTGTTGTGACAGTCTTGAGTATGTATTGTGACAGTCTTGAGTATGTGTTGTGACAGTCTTGAGTATGTATTTGGACAGTCTTGAGTATGTGTTGTGACAGTTTTGAGTATGTATTGTGACAGTCTTGAGTATGTGTTGTGCTAGATATTGCCAGCGATTCTATGACCATTTTGTTACGTTTGCATATGGTGACTGTTATCTACCATAACGACAATGGTCACATTGTATCTTTACTGGGCAATTACAGTGCCTTGCGAAAGTATTCGGCCCCCTTGAACTTTGCGACCTTTGCCACATTTCAGGCTTCAAACATAAAGATATAAAACTGTATTTTTTTGTGAAGAATCGACAACAAGTGGGACACAATCATGAAGTGGAACGAAATTTATTGGATATTTCAAACTTTTTTAACAAATCAAAAACTGAAAAATTGGGCGTGCAAAATTATTCAGCCCCTTTACTTTCAGTGCAGCAAACTCTCTCCAGAAGTTCAGTGAGGATCTCTGAATGATCCAATGTTGACCTAAATGACTAATGATGATAAATACAATCCACCTGTGTGTAATCAAGTCTCCGTATGAATGCACCTGCACTGTGATAGTCTCAGAGGTCCGTTAAAAGCGCAGAGAGCATCATGAAGAACAAGGAACACACCAGGCAGGTCCGAGATACTGTTGTGAAGAAGTGTAAAGCCGGATTTGGATACAAAAAGATTTCCCAAGCTTTAAACATCCCAAAGAGCACTGTGCAAGCGATAATATTGAAATGGAAGGAGTATCAGACCACTGCAAATCTACCAAGACCTGGCCGTCCCTCTAAACTTTCAGCTCATACAAGGAGAAGACTGATCAGAGATGCAGACAAGAGGCCCATGAGCACTCTGGATGAACTGCAGAGATCTACAGCTGAGGTGGGAGACTCTGTCCATAGGACAACAATCAGTCGTATATTGCACAAATCTGGCCTTTATGGAAGAGTGGCAAGAAGAAAGCCATTTCTTAAAGATATCCATAAAAAGTGTTGTTTAAAGTTTGCCACAAGCCACCTGGGAGACACACCAAACATGTGGAAGAATGTGCTCTGGTCAGATGAAACCAAAATTGAACTTTTGGCAACAATGCAAAACGTTATGTTTGGCGTAAAAGCAACACAGCTCATCACCCTGAACACACCATCCCCACTGTCAAACATGGTGGTGGCAGCATCATGGTTTGGGCCTGCTTTTCTTCAGCAGGGACAGGGAAGATGGTTAAAATTGATGGGAAGATGGATGGAGCCAAATACAGGACAATTCTGGAAGAAAACCTGATGGAGTCTGCAAAAGACCTGAGACTGGGACGGAGATTTGTCTTCCAACAAGACAATGATCCAAAACATAAAGCAAAATCTACAATGGAATGGTTCAAAAATAAACATATCCAGGTGTTAGAATGGCCAAGTCAAAGTCCAGACCTGAATCCAATCGAGAATCTGTGGAAAGAACTGAAAACTGCTGTTCACAAATGCTCTCCATCCAACCTCACTGAGCTCGAGCTGTTTTGCAAGGAGGAATGGGAAAAAATGTCAGTCTCTCGATGTGCAAAACTGATAGAGACATACCCCAAGCGACTTACAGCTGTAATCGCAGCAAAAGGTGGCGCTACAAAGTATTAACTTAAGGGGGCTGAATAATTTTGCACGCCCAATTTTTCAGTTTTTGATTTGTTAAAAAAGTTTGAAATATCCAATAAATGTCGTTCCACTTCATGATTGTGCCCCACTTGTTGTTGATTCTTCACAAAAAAATACAGTTTTATATCTTTATGTTTGAAACCTGAAATGTGGCAAAAGGTCGCAAAGTTCAAGGGGGCCGAATACTTTCGCAAGGCATTATATATTACAATTAGACTTTACAGCCTGAAACAGTCGCCTAAAGGTTATCATTGTAGATAACAAAATAGCTCTTTACATGAAATATGAAATGATAGAGCCAATCTATCTTTCTCTCTCTCTCTCTCTCTCTCTCTCTCTCTCTCTCTCTCTCTCTCTCTCTCTGTGTGACTATTGAACTTAACCCTCGCTTTTGAAAACAGACAATACAAGCCTACGCGGAACATTACATTTTAGGATGAGAGTGGTGTTAGAGATGGACATGCAGTATAGTGCAGTCGTTGTGACAGAGAGCGAGAGAGTGAGAGAACAAGGTAGGTGTGATAAGGATGCCAAATAAACATTTTCAGGAAGATGGGGCTGTATCTCTGTATCCCAACTCCCCACTACATCCCTCACGCTGTAAGGCCAGATAATAGAAATGAGAACATAAGCATAATGAAATAACACCTAGCCCATGGGAGAGAGATGCGCCCGGTGAACAACGTGTTATCACAGTGTTGGCGGCTGGGAGATCCAGTGGAGTGGTGGTGTGTTTGTTTTTTGGTTGGGTGTTTGCACAGGCCACTGGATGTGACACTGGGTATCTACGTGCTTCTGTATCTATGACAGAACAAGATCTCACGGTTTGGCACAGTTTTTCCAAGGGGGGGTCAGAAACGACTCAGCGGTTAAGTTTAGGCATTCATTTCGAATGGTTAAAAGAAAATAGAAAGTGAAATGATTACTGTTTGTTCATTTTTTTATAATATAATATACACTCAGTTCGGTACACCACCCCCTTAGGTACACCACCCCCTTACCAAAAATGTTACGAGGCCACTTGCTATATAAAGCGGGCAGACAGGCATTGAGGCATTCAGTTACTATTCCATTCAAATTTAGAATGGGCAAAATAAATTACCGCAGCGACTTTGAGAGTGGTATGATCATCGGTGCCAGGCGCGTCGTTTCCAGTATCTCAGAAACGTCCGGTCTCCTGGGTTTTTCACGCACGACAGTGTCTAGGGTTTACCGAGAATGCTGTGACAAACAAAAAACATCCAGTCAGCGGCAATCCTGTGGGCGAAAACAGCTCGCTGATGAAAGCGGTCAAAGGAGAATGGCAAGAATCGTGCAAACAAACAGGCAAATAATGGCGCAGTACAACAGTGGTGTGCAGAACGGCATCTCGGAGCGCACAACTCATTGGTCCTTGTAGTGGATGGGCTATCGCAGCAGACGACGAGTGGAAAAATGCCTGGTCTGACGAATCACGGTTCCCGTTGAGTCATGTTGATGGCAGAGTCCGGATTTGGCGTAAGCAGCACGAGTCCATGACCCCATCCTGGATGGTGTCAACGGTACAGGCCGGCGGCTGTGGTGTAATGGTGTGAGCAATGTTTGAACGCCACACCTTGTAGAATCCATGCCCGGAACAATTCAGGCTGTTCTGGAGGCAAAGTGGGTTCCAAGCAGGTACTAGATCGGTGTACCTAGTAAACTGGATTGTACATTTGATGACAAATTGTGTCAAGCTAATTGTACGTGGCTAAAAAAACGGTATTTTAGCTGTTGGATTTGAGTTTTTAAGGGTGTATTAGTAGTAGCTAGTATCTGTTTTCTCTCAGGCTTAACTGTGAATGTAGAGACGAAGATGTGATGAAGGACCTCTGTTTGCTGAGATTTGTTACACTTTTGTTCCCTCTTGTAGTCTTTGTGTTAGCTGGGAAGCAGTGAAGCAGAGATGGAATTGTGGTGTGTGTGTGTGTGTGTGTGTGTGTGTGTGTGTGTGTGTGTGTGTGTGTGTGTGAGTGTGTGTGTGTGTGTGTGTGTGTGTGTGTGTGTGTGTGTGTGTGTGTGTGTGTGTGTGTGTGCGTTTGTGTGTACCTCTGAGAGTCTGAACTCTATGGGAACACCACCCGGACAAGGTTCAGCAGTTTCTGAGTGACGGCAGGAAGGTAGCCAGAATAGCCTCAGCTGCATTAGGCCCCTACAGAAGCCTCTCCCACTCAAACAATGTGTGGTTGTGTGTGTGTGTGTACATGTGTACGTGTGTACGTGCATGTGGTTGTGCATGTGTGTGACGGTGTTAATTTACTTGAAAAGTCCCACTCTTAGATAGTATTCCATAGACGAAAACATTAGAATACTGTTCTACATGCATAGTTGCACTATAACGTGACAGTTGTGAGGACCTGTAAGCTGCTAGTTGCCAGTAACTTCTGCAACTTCTGCTAACAGAAAATAATCAAAGAACAGTTGAATGTAAGCTCCGAACCCTCTGCTGTCAATAGTAGGCTAACACCATTGCAATCTCTTCACTGCAGACAGGCCTTGATGAAGAGTCAGAGATGGGCTGCGTAAAGAGAGATATTTGTGTCATCTAGTCATCAGGTTCTTATTCTGTGCCTGTCCACCTAGAGACAGGCTCCCTGTAATGCTGCTCTCTGCTGTCTGCTGTTAGGCCATTTCTCCACCGCCTGGATAGAACTTTGGCATGATGGATTTTACAGATGATTGGGGACACCTTCCATCACACACGTGCACGTACATACATGCGCACACGCACATCTAAGCGAGGCGCAAAGACGCACACACACGTGCACACACACACACACGTACACACTGACACACACTTTGAAACACACAGTCAAACCAAACCCCTCCCCCTGCCCCCCACCACCCCTGACCCCCTGTAATGAGATCAAGATGTTCAGGTCTCCTCGGGTCCAGGAGTGCAGCAGTAGTGGAGCTGAAGTTAGCGTCCCCCCCTCATCCTTCTCACCCCACCTCCCCCTTCCTCCCCCTTCTCCACCCTCCTCCCCCTTCCTCCCCTTCTCCCAGTCCTCCCCACTACGACTGCTCTATAAATACTATTACGACTTTGTTAAATATGTGACAAAAATGCATAAAAGGAGGTTTATGGGCACACGTTTGGCTGGTGGAAATAAAATGGGTTGTGTTGTACTTCCACCTGTGGGGAAGAGGAGAGGAGGGAGAGAGGCATGGGGAGAGCGCCTAGGGATTCTAATGGTGAGGGGTGTGCCATTCTAATGCCGGGTGGGGTATTGGGGTGAGCTGAGGGGAAATGGAAGAGTGTGTGTGTGTGTGTGTGTGTGTGTGTGTGTGTGTGTGTGTGTGTGTGTGTGTGTGTGTGTGTGTGTGTGTGTGTGTGTGTGCGTGTGTGTGTGTGTGTGTGCGTAAGGTGCGTGTGTGAGTATGTATGTGTGAGTGGGCTTGTCTGTGGAGGGTGATGAGAGGGGTTGTGGGTTTGCTCCCAGGCCCTGCACCTGATCTTAATTTTTCAATTTGTAACCAATCTTCTCACAATTGGGCACCAAATTAAACCGTAAACATAGCAGATATTCATCTTGTTTACATCAAAGCCCCAGAGCCCTGCCACTAAACCCACACCACTCCCCCTCAACTCCCCCCTTCACATCGTCCCACCCAGGCATGGCTCTGGCCTACTCTAGATGTCAGTGGTGCTTTCCTGCCATATATTAGTCCCAATCAAGGTCCATTCCCTTTTCTCTTTGCTTTGTTTGGAGCCAGACTGAGTGGGCTAAGAAAGAGAGAGAGGAGCGTGTGATGACGATTGATGGATCCCGCTGACCGTGTCATGTTCGGGTCCATGTTCTGAGAACTAGGGCTTGTGGCTGGCCTGCAGGGAAGGAGCATCTGTGTCAGAGGGAAGGATTGAGCAGTTCACTGTGTGTTAGTCTACATGTTTAAGTCTTTCTCTTTCAGCTTTCCTCTCCCTCCCTCTACTGCTGTCTTATCTCTCGTCTCTCGTCCTCTCTCACTCGTCCACTCTCTCTCTCTCTCTCTCTCTCTCTCTCTCTCTCTCTCTCTCTCTCTCTCGTCTCTCATCTCTCTCTCTCTCTCTCTCTCTCTCTCTCTCTCTCTCTCTCACACACACACACACACACACACACACACAAACTATCAACAATTCCAGAGTTGTCATCTTTTCAGTTCCTTCTATTTATTGATTGTTATTTTCAGCATCCTTCCACTTTGCTGCTCTGCGTCTTCAACGTGCTAAAGACATCACTCTGTTTGCAGAGAGAAACTATCAGAAACGATATTGCAATGTGTCTGCGGTAAATTTCCTCTAAACCCCAGGTCTCACTTCATGTGCTCTCCAACTTGTGTTTCAGGTTTCACGGGAATGTCAATTTCTGTGGCTAATAGTCAGTAAATCCAGTAGTAGAATTTGCTCTGTAAATCGCTGATCCAGTAGAACAAACAAGACAATGACTCACATTCCAATCATTTTGTAAGGGTAACGCTTTACATTAAGCAGCCCCTATTACTATGTAACTAACACAGTAGTAACTGTGTTAACAACATAGTAGTTACATAGGTTTTACTATGTCATTACATGCTAATAAGGTATAATTACCGGTAGCTCATGACAGGGTGTGCCTTGTGTTGTTATCAGGTCCTAGCCTATTAATCAACCCTGGTATTACATGTGGATTCAATAGTAGTGGTACCTTGTAGATAGATGTAACAAGGTCCTATTTTTGGTTAGAGTTATCAACATGGTAAATCACAGGTGACTTTCAAACGTGTAATTACAAAATGCGCAATAACATCAGTAGTTGCACGTGTGGGATAACATTCGGCAAGTGCATGTGTAACTGCGCATTCCTGGCTCCAACGGTGTACTGAATGATTCCTCAACAACCCTATTAGCATGTAATTGCATAGTAAAAAAATGATTGACAGATGCACTGTGTGTACAACTAAAACCCCAGTCCTCAGATCACGTGTGTGCGTGTCTGTATGTGTCCTTGCGCATGTGTGCGCATCAGTGTATATGCTTACAAGCATGCATGTGCACATGTAAATGCATATCTGAGCAATACAATAATGATATGTATTAAAACATGTATCCTCATTCATACATGAGGAACCTGCAGCATGTCAACTAGGCCATCTGTCTCTGCTGGGGAGAGAGGGTCGTTGTTTGATTACATCGCGGCCACACATCTAATTGGAATGTTTTATTCAGAGAAGGACAGGAAGTGATTGATCGCAGATAACTAACCACGGAGCAATCAGAGAACACAGGGGAAATAAACAAATTTGGTTTGGTTCGAGACCAGTTGTTAAGTCAGAATGATAGAAGCATATGGTCTCTTAAAAATAATGAATTACAGTATAATATCTGCTATATCTGACTAATATACTCTGTTGGACATATACAATTTCCTGAAAAATGTATTTTACAATGCAAAATAAATCATTATTCCAATTTCGTGGGCATAAGAGAATTTTGTTTTCACTGTTTGTGTACATGTGTGTGATTGTTGATTTGTTTTCAGACATATGCAGAGGGACACTGATTATATCATCTTTTTAGAGTCTCTCTCACCAGAAACCTCCTCTCCTACTCAATCTTGTTCCACTTAAATTAACTTTACATCCCTATCGCCAATCTGATGTAGCACTCAGAGTAATGTTCATAAACTACTCTGTTTATATCAGTCTCCTTCCTGTGTGTGTGTGTGTGTGTGTGTGTGTGTGTGTGTGTGTGTGTGTGTGTGTGTGTGTGTACAGTGCCGTCAGATAGTATTCAGACCCCTTGACTTTTTTTTGCATGTTGTTATATTACAGCCTTATTCTAAAATGGATTACGTACAATTTTTTACTCAGCAATCAAAAAAATACCTTATTTACATAAGTATTCAGACCCTTTGCTATGAGAATCGACACTGAGCTCAGATGCATCCTGTTTCAATTGATCATCTTTCTTCAACTTGATTGGAGTCCACCTGTGGTAAATTCAATTGATTGGACATGATTTGGAAAGGCATAAACCTGTCTATATAAGGACTTACAGTTGAGACTGTGTATCAGAGCAAAACCAAACCATGAGGTCGAAGGAATTGTCCGTAGAGCTCCGATCTGGGGAAGGGTACCAAAAAAGATCTGCATAATTGAAGGTCCCCAATAACACAGTGGCCTCCATTATTCTTAAATGGAAGAAGTTTGGAACCACCAAGACCCTTCTTAGAGCTGGCCGTCTGGTCAAACTGAGCAGACCAGGGAGAAGGGCCTTGGTCAGGCAAGTGACAAAGAACCCGATGGTCCCTCTGCCAGAGCTCTTGAGTTCCTCTGTGGAGATGGGAGAACCTTCCAGAAGGACAACCATCTCTGCAGCACTCCACCAATCACGCCTTTATGGTAGAGTGGCCAGACGGAGGCCACTCCTCAGTAAAAGGCACATGATAGCCCTCTTGGAGTTTGCCAAAAGGCCCTTAAAACTCTCAGACCATGAGAAACATGATTCTCTGGTCTGATAAAATTGAACTGTTTGGCCTGAATGCCAAGCATCATGTCTGGAGGAAATCTGGCACCATTTCTAAGGTGAAGCATGGTGTTGGCAGCATCATGCTGTGGGGATGTTTTTCAGCGGCAGGGAGTGGGAGACTAGTCAGGATCAAGGCAAAGACGAAAGGAGCAAAGTACAAAGAGATCCTTGATGAAAACCTTCTCCAGAACCTCAGACTGGGGCGAAGTTTCACCTTACAACAGGGCAACGAGTCTAAGCACACAGCCAAGGCAACACAGGAGTGGCTTCAGGACAAGTCTCTGAGTGTCCTTGAGTGTTCCGGCCAGAGCCCGGACTTGAACCCCGATCGAACATCTCTGGAGAGATCTGAAAATGTCTGTGCAGCAACAACCCATCCAACCTGACAGAGCTTGACAGGATCTGCAAAGAGGAATGGGAGAAACTCCCCAAATACAGGTGTGCCAAGCTTGTAGCATCATACACAAGAAGACTTGAGGCTGCAATCGCTGCTAAAGGTGCTTCAACAAAGTACTGTGCAAAGTTTCTGAATAATGATGTAAATTTGATATTTCAGTTTTACATTTTTTTCAATTTGCAAAAATTTAAAAAAGGATTTTGCTTTGTCCTTAAGGGTATTGTGTGTAGATTGTAATACATTTTAGAATAAGGCTGTAACGTAACAAAATTTGGAAAAGTCAAGGGGTCTGAATACTTTCCGAATACTCTGTACGTGTGTGTGCCTCCGTTCCTGCGTGTGTGTGTGTGTGTGAGTGTGAGTGTGAGTGTGTGTGTGTGTGTGTGTGTGTGTGTGTGTGTGTGTGTGTGTGTGTGTGTGTGTGTGTGTGTGTGTGTGTGTGTGTGTGTGTGTGTGTGTGTGTGTGCAAGCATTCAAGTGTGTGCGGGTGTGTGTGTCCATGCAAGTGTGTGTGTGTGTGTTGTGATTGACACTTTTGAAAGCCGTCTTCCTACACATTTCGTGTCAACTATGCGTCTCCATTTACTCCCACCTTTTCCACAGTTCCACTGCTTCCCGTCGTTTTTGTCCAGAGTTTTTTCAGCACATTTCACCCCCTTCTCTGCTCTGTCTTTCAGAAAGTAATTGATCTCAATCAGCAGTCCATTATCTTTAGCAGGCAATTATCCACATTGTCACTTTTGCATTTGGCCCTTTGACCCCTGAGGTCGCTGGAGCCTGGTGTAACCCTAGCTGCCTGGACGGCTCCCTCGCCCCTCGTATAAAGAGTCTTCCAGGTTAAAGGACCCCCAGGGGGGCTTTCTGCACAAGCAGCAATATTTTATTGAACTTCCACAGGAATGCAGGCCGGGGCATCACCATTCGGTCGGTTCTCCCAAGAAACATACAACACAGTTTATATGTAGAAGTTTCTCTATACACCGTGGTCCAAAAACCACCATTCTAGGAAAAATCTCAGACCCCCTAGTTTTGCTGACAGAAGGTGAGTTTTTGTAAAGATTACTGCTTAAGCAAGAGGATAGAATAGGATAAGACATTATGGAGTGGGACTGAGGGTGTAAAACAGGGTTCAAATTATTCTGGGAGGTCGGGGGCCAAAATTTAACAGGTTTCTACCAACGTAGGAACAGCCTTCATAGGAGGCAGCAACATTGTGAATCACACAGAGGCCACCAATGTTGGGGAGCGTTCCAAAAAATTTTCACATTAACCCTGAGGTGTAATAAATAACAACCTTAGCTAATATGAGAATAAGAGAGTGTGATATAACTGGAGTTGATAATATGGAAGGTGTCGAATGATTCCTTGCTATATTGGATGGTATAGCACTTTGCAGACATGACCGTGACTTTAGTTTTATATAAAAATTATTCTAGGGAATATTTAAACTAATGAAAGGCGATCCAGCACAAATATGAATGGCTGTCTTCAGAATACCTTAATGGCCCTCAAAGCAGGAATTGGCAGTGGTCGGGGTCATGAGTAATATCCGTTCGTAAGCAGTTATTTCATTTAGGAGGCTGGTAATAAATGGCCTTAGTGAGGGGGAGAGAAGGAGGGAAGGGTGGAGAGATGTAGGGAAGTTGCATGGTTTCATTTTTAGCAAACGAACAGGGCTAGACCGTTGCTCCTTTATTTTTCAGGCCAGAGAATGGAAATAGCAAATAATAAATTATGTTTTTTGGGGGGATTTTTTTTGTGTGGCAAAACATAGAAATGCTCAGAAACGTTACAGCTGCTATTTCAAATGAAGAGGAAAAACTCAAGACAGATTGGGTCGAGGTCAGAGATGTGTCCCCTTTTTTGAAGTCCTGTATCTAACCTTTGACCTCTACATGAAACTCCTAGCCTCGTGCAGTTTGAAGTCACCACTGCAAACATTCCAAATCAACATTCCCTTATCACTTGTTTTTTCCTGCATTATTCAGCTGACAAATGTGAAATGACCATTAATCAATTGAGACTTAAATATATCCATTCAGGTTTCAACTCCTCTCTCCTACTCTTCTCTCAATATAACACATGACGTAAAAGGATGTTTCACTCTAATAGGGGAGAGCCTCAGTAATCCCCATGTTTCCTCTTCTAAGCCAACCCTCATGTTGTCTCCATCCCTGCCTATCCTGTCCCATGCTTGGGAAAATGCCCCATTTCCTCCCTTTTCCCAGTTCTCCCACTGAGGGTCAGAGTGTGTCCCTAAGTTCAGCCACCACCCCAGGCTAAAAGAGGGGCTAAGCAGAGCGAGGGGGAGTCCAGAGGTGGAGCATGTCGTGACAGAGAGAGGAGGGGAGATGATAACCACTGTGTGGGAGAAACTCCAAAGGTTACTGACCTCATAGAGCAACAAGTATGACTAAGCCAACACACAACAAACAGCAAACAAAACCAGCCGTGGTGTGGTGTGGCCGCAATTATGAAGGGTCCCTACTTCAATAGACCTGGGGGTCACAGCTTATAGGCGTAGAGAGGGAGGGGACAAGGGTAGATCCTTTACCCAGGGTCAAGCAGACAGCTATGAGTAGCTTCAGGGTGTTGGCTGGCTGTTTCTGATTCTGGACGCCCCAATACGATTGTTCTACCCTAAGGGCAGATTCTAATGAATTACAGGTGATAATGCTATCATGGTCATCGTCCTCATAATCATCATCATCATCCTCATCTTCGTCATTATCATCGTCATCGTTATTGTTGTCGTCAACATTCCCAAATCATCACTGATAACAAGATCTTCTGTAATGCATCATCGTCAATAACTAGGCCTATGCCCTTATTTTGATTCTAAATCACCTACATGTTTTTCTAATTGCTTTTCTCCAAATGTGTTGTGTTCCTTTTGGGAGGAAATGCTTAAAAGTTCCAGAGTGCTCTGCAGTGTGAATGAAATACAGCATGATATGACATTTGTAATTTCCACTCTGCTGAAACCCAGCCATCCATGACGCACAGCCTTAACCCTTGCACCTATAGCTGAGGGGGGAGAAATGAGAAAAGCTGTCTCCAGCCCCAGCTCTCACTGGATCCTGTCTGCAATGCCAATAAAGTGGATTTGTCGCAGGAGTAGAATGCTTTAACTAGGACTGCTCTCTGAGACCCTGAGACTCTTGGACCTGATAGATGGCCTTTTTTTTCTTCTTTCTTTACAGAGAACTAAGTTACCTCAGCAGTAAATCTGTCTGTGGATGGCAGGGACGGAGAAGGGGGGTTGAATAGAGAAAGAGAGAAAGAGATATTATGTTGCCATATAATAAATGTAAAAGAGCTTTTGAGAACAAAACTGTCCTTGGTTGGAGGTAATAGACTCATGCCAAAGATGATCTATAATTTTGACAAGATAGTCAAGTGATCGCTCTAACAATGGAAATACATGTCCTCAAAGATGGAAGGCAGGCAGGAGGAGGCGAGATCAGGTGGGACCATTCTAGCCAATGAGAGGGCAGATACACGTGTGAAAGAAAGGCACAACTCTGATGTGAAGTTGTTTTTTTTAAGTTGACAAAATGGAGTGTCCACTTACAGTACCAGTGTGCAAAGCTGTCATCAAGGCAAAGGATGGCTACTTTGAAGAATCTCAAATCTCAAATATATTTGAATTTGTTTAAAACTTTTTTGGTTACTACATGATTCCATATGTGTTATGTCATAGTTTGAACGTCTTCGCTATTATTCTACCATGTAGAAAATAGTAAAAATAAATAAAAACCCTGGAATGAGTAGGTGTGTCCTAACTTTTGACTGGTATTATATATCAGTGCATTCATACCAACCTAAACATTATGAAACTTCTATTCGATCAAATCAGCCTCACGTTTTTGTTGACCAAATCCGACACTCTCTCATTGACCTCCATACAAACTTCATGATTGTATTTTCGCGCACAGATTTTGTAATCCTTCTCACCTCTTCCTCTCTTGACAAAAGCTGGCCTCTAATTCAGATGGCGGTGGTATTGTAAGGGGGCAGTACTGTATCAAGTGGTGCTATTGGTCAATGCCCAACCAGGTTCCCTACATGCTTCACTGCATGTTGGCATTAAGTAACTGGACACCGCCTGCAAGGCCAGGAGGCTTCAGTGTATTGTGTTAACTCTGCAGGCACACACACCCACACAAACACACACACACATACATACGCATGTGCACACACACACACACACTTCGCATGGAAGTTAATGTGGTCTCTAAGACGGTGGTGACACATAAAATGTTCCCAGAGGCACCTGTTTTCATTGTAGAGCTCAACAGCAGCCATTTCCAAGTATTGAAAGAGGGAGCATGTTTCATCTAAAGGGGTCGACTGAGCGCTGAGCAGACGACTACAGGGAGATGCACGGGAATTCAGATCTCTTTCCACACTTCCTACCGATGCACTACAGTCTCTTTGATTCATGTTGAAATTACTGTCTTTATTAAACATACACAAGGCCATTGGAATTACTGTGTCTCAATGACTTGGCCAGACCTACTGGATTCATCATGAATAATCTGATTACTCACCAAGTAACAAGGACTGGAGACTTGCAGGGTGTAAAATAGAAACCTGAGCCATAAGGTTGTCAGGCTGACAGGGGGAGGAAGAGAGAGAGGAAGGGAGGAGAGAGGGCTGGGACAGAGTTATCTCATGCTAACTTAGTTAGCTGACAGCCTCCAGGGATGGAGCGGGAGGATGGTGACCCCTACCAGAGTTCCCCTGGGGACCCAGGAAACCGGAGGAAAACATTCCTGAGGAATTCTGAGACCTGCCTCCCCTAGAGAGATGAAGAGATGGAGAGACAGAAAGACAGACAGACAGATACACATACCCAGCATGCCCCCATCCTATACATACAAAAGCATATTCCACTCACAGACACGCACCCAGTATGTATACTGTACACACACACACACATGCACACGCGCACACACACGCACACGCACACACACACACACACACACACACACACACACACACACACACACACACACACACACACACACACACACACACACACACACACACACACACACACAGACACACACACACACAGACAGAGTATACATCTCCAGTCATAAACTCACACACAGTCCTGTCATTATTTATTAAATCATTTTAGACCGTTTATAAAACAGATTAACCCTCCCTTTCTTTTCTCCTGGTTGATCCGCTGGTGGTGCTACGGCGGTGGGCCCCTGTGGGGATCTGAAGGGCTTGAAGAATTATAACTACGTGCTTGCTGGGGTAAGACATGTTTGTGGGTCCTCCCATGCAGTCAGAGTTGACCATCATGAGTGATCACACCGCAACAAGTTACTGGAGCATGTGCTTTACATGGGCATGCAAACACCTTTACATACATGCCATGCCCATCATTCTTTATATGTTTATGTAGAATATATTCTCAGAAGTGTGTGTGCAGAGAATTCTAAACAAACTCAAAGTTTCAGCTGCAGACCACAGTGGAGTTCATTTAAAACAAATGCAGCGAGTGCTTGACCTTGGTGCTCACATTATCCATCACACCCCTCACAGACACTACTCCTGCCCCGGCGTGTGTGTGTGTGTGTGTGTGTGTGTGTGTGTGTGTGTGTGTGTGTGTGTGTGTGTGTGTGTGTGTGTGTGTGTGTGTGTGTGTGTGTGTGTGTGTGTGTGTATCTGGGACCGCCAGCCCTTCCCTCCCAGAGGCCTACTGGGCCTGGGTGCATACCTAAGCGGCTCCCTCTCGACAGTGAGTGATGGGAGGCAGGGGGGGCATGTTCTCCTGGGCTCCACGTAGAGCGGGAGCGGGAACAGGATGGGTGAGCTCACCTGGAACGGACTGAGCGACGGACGCATTCTACCAAAGAAACAAGCCCTTTTGTTTATTTATTTTTTCTTTCATTTTTCTCATTCCTGTTAAACACATTGGGGATGAAACAAGAGGAGTGATGGCGTGGGCTTTCCTTTTTTACGATTAAGATGAGCACAGGCATTTATTCATGAAGCACTTGACGTTTATTGCACGTAGAAATTGCTTGCAGAGTTCCTACATTATAGTCAGCCAGGGTACACAGAGCAGACAAAGGAAGCGTCAGTGTGTCCCCAAGTGACAACTACAGAAAACTGATGACTGTGGTCGGGACTGTTGAGACATTCGTTGCTGAGGTCTGATGGCAGTTCAAATTATGAATTGAAATGATCCTGTGCGGTTTAGTCGGTAGAGCATGGTGCTTGCAACGCCAGGGTTGTGGGTTTGATTCCCATGGGGACCAGTATGAAAATGTACGCACTCCCTTCTGTAAGTGGGTCTGGATACGAGCGTGGGCTAAATGACTAATAGGTAAATGGCTCTTTGCGGTTTCTATGTCTAACTGGACTACTTTCCTGCTGTGCTCTAAACACACAGACCACTGAGATGAATCTTAGGTGCCCTAGCCACAGGACACTTTTGTATGGTAAACTTTACAAGCCCCTTCAATATAATTGACATTTTCCTTACGTAAATCTTGCGATTACTTATAGCATACTGGTGATTAATTATAGCATACTGGTGATATACGAGGATTTTCCGTCGGTAGGATCGTTGGTTTGATTTCAGGTGAAAAGTGCTTTCTGTCTCTTTTGATATTGTACAAGAAAATGTGTAAACAAGAAACTGCATCAAGACAAGATCATCAGAACATCTATTTATGTTCAGCTTCATTGACACAACAACGAGCAGCCCCAACACAACAATTGAAGAAGCAGATTTTTGGAGGGGGAAAAAAAATCCCACTTGACCTCATGGTTCAAAATGGTTGCAAACACCAAAAAACTGTTCTTCCTGTCCGTCTGATGCAACAAAGACATTTTTCTGACATACTTCTGTATCTTAACCACTAAAGCTGTCTGTCTGCTTTCAGATGTCCAATACAGTCTAGCTTTGACAGCCCTTATTCTGCTCTCAATCCCAGCTCGTCATCCACGTCTCACTCCTGACAACCCACACTGCAACACAGTACCCCCCCCCCCCACCCTACATCAAGGAATGTATGGGAAATATAGCCTCTTGGAATGCGAGTGGCACTCACTGCCAACCAACACAGAGACAGGGAGAGACAGTTACAAGTCCTCACAAAGCGAAATGAAAAGAAGAAGAAAAAAGGACCAATGCAGTCATTGTTAAAGAGCCACGCTCAATCACTCCTCGATGGCTTTACTTAACGTCTCGAGTCATTCCAACTGCGGCCGGGGGTCATGTGTAGTGAGAGAATGTAAATGTAGCATTGCCAGGAGCGCCACGGTTGCTGCTGTGCTGTCTCACTGGCTCAGTCTCAAATGGGGACATGCCCTCCAGACAGCCTCTGTCTCGCCCAGCCAAGCTCTAAAATACTGTTGAATCTCGGCTTTTTGTGGCAAGCGTGTTTAAGGGGGGCGGAAGGGCATTTAAAACTTTCATCGCTGGTTAAAAAAAGACCCGGACGGCCCCCACTACCCGGACCAAAAAAGTCAGCCCTGCTAATAATCACAGCTCTGTACTACGGGCTGTCTGAAGCATCTGGCCTGAGAATGTGTCATTCTTTAGGAGGGGCCTGGGAAACTGTAGACACTGGAGCGCTGCTCGCTTCCCAGAATAAGCGCCATGGGAATGATTGAAGGGGGCTTGTTTTTTTCTGACGTGGGGTCGCTGACAGAGGTACCCAGGATCTGGGCCTGTGTTCGTAACGTGTCTCAGAGTAGGAGTGCTGATCTAGAATCTGGTCCCGCTTGTCCATGTAATCTTATTCATTATGATCTGAAAGGCTGAACCGATCCTAGAACAGCACTCATGCTCTGAGACGCTTTAGGAATACTGGCCCAAACAGGGGTTTGAGAGATGTCAGCTCCCTGAGGTCAGATTAGACAGATATCAGATGTCACCGAGAAAGACCTAAGGGAGGATCTTAACGAGTGTATGCTGTCTTCTTGGCTTAAGTCACGGAAGAAAACTAAAAGTATGCTCAACTCAACAACCACTCAGTCACTTGTCTATGTCTTGTCTTTCCATCCACAAATGTTTTCATTCAGTCACAAATTCTTCTCAATGATGAACTGTCACCTTTTTCTCTCTGACATGGTCCCTTTAAGTTACACAGAGTTTACCTCATGTTCCCTAGTCTTAAGGTCTGCATAAACCACAACCCAGGATTGATCATTCACCAACAATAAGATGCTGTGGCACTAGTTACAGTGCCTTCGGAAATTATTCAGACTCCTTGACTTTTTCTAATTTTGTTACGTTACAATCTCATTGTAGAATATATTAAATCTTTTTTTCCCCCTCATCTGTCTACCCACAATACCCATAATGACAAAGCAAAAACAGGTTTTTAGAGTTTTTTGCTAATTTATTCAAAATAAAAAAAATGAAATATCATATTTACAGAAGTGCTCAGACCTTTTACACAGTACCTTGTTGAAGCCCATTATACCATCGCGTACCATCGCAATTATACCATCGCGTCTTCTTGGATATGACATTACAAGGTTGGCACACCTTTATTTGGGGAGTTTCTCCCATTCTTCTCCGCAGATCCTCTCAAGCTCTGTCAGTTTGGATGCGGAGTGTCGCGGTACAGCTATTTTCAGATCTCTCCAGAGATGTTCGATCAGGTTCAAGTCCGGGCTCTGGTTGGGCCACTCAAGGCAAGACATTCAGAGACTTGTCCTGAAGCCACTCCTGCATTGTCTTGGCTGTGTGCTTAGGGTCATTGTCCTGTTGGAAGGTGAACCGTTGCCCCAGTCTGAGGTCCTGAGCGCTCTGGAGCAGGTTTCCATCAAGGATCTCTCTGTACTTTGCTACGTTCATATTTGCCTTGATCCTGACTAGTCTCCCAGTCCCTGCCGCTGAAAAACATCCCCACAGCACGATGCTAACAACACCATGCTTCACCGTAGGGATAGTGCCAGGTTTCCTTCAGACGTGACGCTTGGCATTCAGACCAATGAGTTCAATCTTGGTTTCATCAGACCAGAGAATCTTGTTTCTCATGGTCTGAGATTTTTAAGGGCATTTGGCAAACTCCAAGAGGGCTGTCATGTGCCTTTTACTGAGGAGTGGCTTCCGTCTGGCCACTTTACCATGAAGGCCTGATTGGTAGAGTGCTGCAGAGATGGTGGTCCTTCTGGAAGGTTCTCCCATCTCAGTGGAAGTGGAAGTCAAGAGCTCTGTCAGAGTGACCATCAGGTTCTTGGTCACCTCCCTGACCAAGGCCCTTCTCCCCTGATTGCTCAGTTTGGCTGGGCGGACAGCTCTAGAAAGACTCCAAACTTCCTCAATTTAAGAATAATGGAGGCCACTGTGTTTTTGAGAACCTTCAATGCTGCAGACATTTCTTGGTACCCTTCCCCAGATCTTTGCCTCGACACAATTCTGAGCTCCACGGACAATTCCTTCGACCTCGTGGCTTAGTTTTGGCTCTGACATGCACTGTCAACTGTGGGACCTTATATAGACAGGAGTGTGCCTTTCCAAATCATGTCCAATCAATTGAATTTACCACAAGTGGACTCCAATCAAGTTGTAGAAATATCTCATGGATGGTCAATGGACATTTTTAATATGTTTCCAACAATTAAAAAAAAAAAATGTTCACCTGGTCATTATGGGGTATTGTGATGTCATTATGGGATATTGTAGTGTCATTATGGGGTATTGTGTGTAGATTACTGTTTTTTTTTAAGTATCCATTTTAGAATAAGGCTGTAACGTAACAAAGTGTGGAAAAAGTGATAAGGTCTGAATACTTTGCCGAAGAAACTGTATGTGACTGCTAAATTATCAGTTGGTTTTGCTGTACCATTCATTAGAATATTGATGTCTATATAAGCTCAATGACAAAAGAATGATAGATGACCACATATTTGCTTGACCATGGCCTCATAATCCACATTGAGCTAGATCCTGTTACCTATTTAAAAACGATAACATACCAATTGGGTTCAAAAAATGTACATCTCTCCTTTTCTTTTGCTGGCATGCTCCAAAATGTACCTTCTTGTTTCACTTTGTCAGAACAAGCCAAGATAATTCCTTGACGGGATAATTTGCCTATACAAATCTTGTCATGCAAAGCCAATGACGATAACGACGACACTGTAAATCCCTCTGGACATGTGAACTGACCCAATCTGAAGATCAATGTTTTTTTTTAAATCTGATTCATCACATCATTGCCACACAGTATCTGTAGAATCGCTGTGTGCTTTGCATACAGGAGGGTAATAACGTGGGACTCTCAGGGACATTGTGTCAGGAACTGCGTAAAGAGAGCACAATGAACAAAAGTGTCCCTCTCAGGAAGAGGGTTGGCCACTTAACCTATCACTACCTCAGTGTGATCTTTATTGTTTATTTTATAACCTTTATTTAACTAGGCAAATCAGTTAAGAACAAATTCTTATTTACAATGACGGCCGAACCCGGCCGACGCTGTGTAACAGTCGTCGTAGGTGGAAGATGGAGAGGACCAAGGTGCAGCGTGGTAAGTGTTCATGTTGTAAATTTAATCAAAACTGAAAATTAAACAAAATAACAACGAGGAATAACGAGAACGAAACAGTTCTGTCAGGGGATACACACAAAACAGAAAACAACTACCCACAACTCAAGGGCGAAACGGGGCTGCCTAAGTATGGTTCTCAATCAGAGACAACGATTGACAGCAGCCTCTGATTGGAAACCATACCAGGCCAAACACATAGAAATACAAACAGAACAAAACATAGAATACCCACCCATATCACACCCTGACCAAACTAAAAATAGAAACATACAAAGCAATCTACAGTCAGGGCATGACATGCTGGGCCAATTGGGCGCCGTCCTATGGGACTACCAATCACGGCCGGATGTGATTCAGCCTGGATTCAAACCAGGGACTGTTGTGACGCCTCTTGCGCTGAGATGCTGTGCCTTAGACCGCTGCGCCACTCGGGAACCCCAATCAGAGGTTTAGAGTGACCTATGACTGCATAGAAAAGTGGGCCAAAGTGCCACTGTTAGTTGGTCCAAAAGTATTCTTTCTCTAACACTTCCCTCAACTGTCAGCTGTAAATTTGAGCTGACAGATTCGTTTCATAAACAAATGTCACACTGAACATGAGGCAAAATCATTTTATGACATAGGTTTTCCAGCCTGCATCTAGGGCAAAGGTTTTCTGGCTTGTAGCTACAGTAGGCAACATGTTAACGTAAGATGTATGAGTCAGAGGGGCATTAACTGTGAAGGTAAGGTACCCATAAAGCATTACTATGCCACCATTTCCTGTGGCATGTCATGTGAAATGCAACAGGTGTACAGGTGTGTAACGTTTTGGGCAAAAAAACTCTCCTGTCAGAGGGAGAGAAGTTGTCGCTGGTGCCGTTAATTTGGCTAACAATTAGACTTTATAACAGGCAGAGGTGTTCATGGGAGACGTAGGCTAGTTAATGAATGTTGTCAGGTGAGGACTCATAGTTGTGGGAAGGCATGACTGTGGAATTTATTAACCTGCACAAAATGGAGAATGACACAGTCCCTGTACAAAGCCATCCAAGACTGATTTATAGACATAATAACTGAATTGTAATTTAGTAGTGTGGTTTTATTTTTTATTTATCAAATGCTCTGAATACAGCAGTCGTAGACAGTGAAACGCTTACTTACGAGCCCTTTTCCAACAAGAATGTTGAAAATATTTGGCATGGTACCTCAGATCTTTAAAAAGTTCTGCAGCTGCACCATTGGGAGCATTTTGACTGACTGCATCACTGCCTGGTATGGCAATAGCACCGCCCTCGATCACATGGCGCTACAGAGGGTGGTGCGGACAGCCCAGTACATCACTGGGGCCGAGCTCCATGCCATCCAAGACATCTATATCAGACGTTGTGGTAGGAAGGCCCGTAAAATCATTAAAGACTCCAACCACCCATGCTATAGACTATTCTCTCTGCTTCCGTATGGCAAGCGGTACCGGTGCATCAAGTCTGGCACCAACAGATTCTATCCCCAAGCAATAAGACTGATAAACAGCTAGCAAAATAGCTACACAGACTATCTAACCTTGAATCTTTATTGACCTTTTATTTGTGTTTTTGCACTGCCTCTTACATGGCCCTACACACTCACACACACTCACTCCATCTTCTGCTCACTCATACATAATATGCACATACATTTATACTGACTCTACACACATGCACATACAAGCTGCTGCTACTCTGTTTATCCTGTTGCCTAGTCACCTTCTCCCTATACATATCTACCTTCATCACTACCTTCATCACTCCAGTATCCCTGCATGTTGTAAATATGGTATTGGAATTGACCCTGTATACAGTATGCTTAATTACTTACTTATTGTGTTCTTCACATTTCTTCTTATTTCTCATGTGTTTTTTCCCCCCTGGTATTACATTGTTATTGATTATTGCATTGTTGGGTTTTACGTTTACAAGAAAGGCGTTTCACTGTACTTGTGCATGTGATATTAAAAGTTCAAAAGTAAGACAATTAGCAAAACAAACACTGTAAAATAACAATAATTTCAGCCTCCTGAGGCTGTACCCTCTTCACGACTGTGTTGGTGTGTTTGGACCATGATAGGTCTTTAGTGATGTTGACGCCCCTTCAGTGTGAATGGGGGCGTGCACGGCCCTTCATTTCCTGTAGTCCACGATCAGCTGCTTTCTCTTGCTAATGTTGAGGGGGAGGTTGTTGTACTGGCACCCCACTGCCAGGTCTCTGGGCTCCTCCCTGTAGAGCGTCTCATCATCGTCAGAGTTGTGCGCGGCCACGCAGTTGTGAGTGAACAGGGAGTGAAGAAGGGGACTAAGCACTCACCCCTGAAGGGCCACCGTGTTGAGGGTCAATGTGAATGTGTGAATGTGTTGTTGCCTACCCTCAACACCTGGATCCAGTTGAAGAGGGAGGTGTTCAATTCCAGGGACCTTAGCTTAGTGATAAGCTTGGGGGGCACTATGTTGATGAACGCTGAGCTGTAGTCAATGAACAGCATTCTCATGTACAGTACGTAGTTGTTCCTTTGTCCAGGTGGGAAAGGGCAGTGTGGGGTGCAATAGAGCTTGCGTCATCTGTTGATCTGTTGGGGCGGTTTGCGAATTGGAGTGGGTCCAGGGTGTCTGGGATCATGGTGTTGATGTGAGCCATGACCAGTCTTTCAAAGCATTTCATGGCTACAGATGTGAGTGCTTTGGGGTGGTATTCAGGGACATTGGTGGTCTACTTGAAACATGTAGGTATTACTGACTGGGTCAGGGAGAGGTTGAATATTGTGAGCTGGATGGCAAATTCTCTCTTTCCCTTCCAGCACTCAATTCAAGTGAATTCGAATATGACATTTAAAGCATTAGATCTAACTTACATATTAAGTCTGAAGGTGTCCCTATAGCGTTAGTGAATAACCAATGAGAACTCAGCTTTTCAACATGTTTAATTAGTTACATGGTAATGTACAGTAAAAAAAAATATTTTTTGACCATCTACTGAATGGTCATAAAGGATGACATTTCTGATTTCGAAAATAAAAATAAATCTATTGAATATCAAACATTTACTTGCGTGTTTGGTGATCTAGCGACAGTCCATTTATTCCACAGCAGGTCAGAATGGTACAGTCAAGTGAATGGGACTCTGTGTATGTAGCCGTGTATCCACTTACGACCAATCAGAGCTCCATTACTAGTGCATTTTAAGGCATTAGAGATGTCAACATTGTTAAGGCGTGTGTATTGTTTTCTCAGTCAAGGAAAATTAGAAATTGAATTCCTTTGGGCGGAGGAGGAGAGTGTGTGTGCATGTGAGGGGTAAGTGAGGGTGGAAGGAGCGAAAGGGAGAGACACAAGGGGGGAGTCTGACCAAATTGTGCTCAGTCACTCACAGGGAGGCAGACCATTTTCTCTGAGACAGCTATCCAAAAGAGGGGAAAGAGGAAGCTCTGCGGCTCTGCCATTTGTTTTGCTTAGGGCCGCCTCCCACCCTGACACACTGAGCACATACTGATTACATAAAACTACGCGCATGCAGTACTTTCTAGCAGATAGTGCTTCTGCAATTCAACAATACAGAATTTTAGATTACTTGATGTGATTTCTTTCTAAAATGTGACCACTACACAACTCTTTTGACTGCGTACAGTGGAGTGTAGGTTTGAGAGAAAAGAATAGATGTTTATACTGTACTATAATATTAAAGTCTGATATTTCCTCAGAGGATAATGCACATACAGAGGGGTGTGTGTCGGTGCATGCTGTCTGCCATTGACCTTGAACAAAGCTCTCAAACGCTGTCTTGAGCACTGCCCAGCACAGCACAGAGCACTTACAGCATTAGGACAACAGAGGCGGGGCTTGCCGTAAATGAGGGGACAAATTGTGGAGCAAGGAGGAGGGCCGGTGGCAGTTCAGGGGCGGAGGTGCAGGAGGTGGACCCTGGGTGGGTCAGGGGGGTCAGCCTGGCCCCTGTCAACCTCCATCGCCATGTGAACAGGAAAGGTGTGCGAGCGTTAACTTTTGCCTCGTCCCGCTCAGTCCATCAGCCAGCAAATGGAGCACATCAGCCACACAGTTGGGGGAGAAGAGGAGAGGGGCTGAGGCAGGGGGGGGGGGGGGGGGGGGGGGGGGGGCAGGCCTGAACACCTCGCACACAGGCCCCCTTTGTGCTCGGGGGCAGGGGCTAGCATTACCCCACGGGGGGAGGCGGGAGGCAAAGTGAAGTGAGCGATCCGTATGTGTTGGACCAATTACCACTGGGTCATTATCACGCCACAACAGAAGATCATCTATCTTCTCATTCAAGGTGTCACCTGGTCTTCATTTACCAGTCAATAACCATTCATTATACTAGGATGAAGCCCGAACTCATGCACCTCCCCCCTCCCAAAACCAGTAAAACATCCAGACCTCTGACAAACACAAACATTGAGTTACCAAATATGCTACCATCTTTTCTTTTAGCCCTCATGACATTAGACCCTAAATCAGGCCCTGTGTGCATGTGCATGTTTTACGTGTGCATGTGTGTGTTTTACAGGTTAAGACCTGTGTGAGATGTGTTCTTGTCGTTTTGTACCAGTTTAACCCCCTCCCCCTTCCTGCTCCCAGGCCAGTTGCACAAGGGAACTGTGTGGAGGAAATGCCTCTGAATTGGTAGGTCAAGTGCCTTGGGAGTCCTGGCCTAGTTGTACTGTCCAACTTGAGTTCAATACCAGAGAAGCATGCACTCACACATACGTACACTCAACCACACACACTCTGAAACACATTCGCCAGTAGTGTACCCACTACACACGTAACTTTACAAGATAAGCAGCTATGGAAGTGGTAATGCCCAAGTAATTCTCCTATCAATGTTCGACTCATTAGTAACATCGATTCACATCTCCACTAATAAAACACCAACAACATACATACAGTACATGATATATGTCTTACTTCCTGATTCCTGCACGGGAATTCAAGCACATTTAGATATTGCTCCATTCCTGAATTAAATATTACAGCCGTGTTTATTATTGGGAGAATAACTGTCAGGATATTTCAGCTTGTTTCCTCCATCTTACAGACTCACCCCTTAAACACTGTGGCTGAGATCGTCTATTTATACAGTTTACTCTGCTACTCTGCAGAGCAGGCTGCAGGCTGGGAGTGACTGGATCTTCACTCACGTTTGTTGGCTTTCATTCAGGTGTGCTTTGTAAGTAAATGAAACTGCCATTCAGTATAAACTCTGGAACATGATTCGGTTCTGAAAACAATGATAAAATGGCCGGGGTTCCTAGGCCGTCATTGTAAATAAGAATGTGTTCTTCACTGACTTGCCTAGTTAAATAAAGGTTAAATAAAAAAAATGACAAGAAATTGCATTTCATATTATTTGATGATGAGAAATTGAGCCATAAAGGTAATACAGATCTAACATACAGTATATAACGAAAACAACAAAACAATACAGTCTGTTAATGTGTCTAGACTAGTCGCTGTTGGAGAGCAGAGCCAGGAGAAAACTTGGACCCTAACCCAGTGTTGCAACAGCCTAGTGGAACACTAGAGAACACAACAGTCCCACTCTGCTCTACTCTGAGTGGATGATTTGGGAGAATCAAAGGCAGCTCGACTTCCCTTACAAACATCCAGCAAATATACCCATGAGAATGATGCTGGAATCATATCAGAGAGAATGAGGGGAGGGAGAGAACAGCAGAGAGAGAGAGAGAGTTAGAGAGAGAGAGAGAGAGAGAGAGAGAGAGAGAGAGAGAGAGAGAGAGATAGAGCGCGAGAAAGAGCGCAAGAAAGAGAGGGAAAGAGTGCGAGAGAGAGGGAAAGAACGTGAGAGAGAGAGAGAGCATGAGAGAGAGAGGGAAAGAGCGCGAGAGAGGGAGGGAGGGATGGTGATTGGAGGTTGACCATTTATATAATCTACAGTAGGCCTCGTAATTCATATCTAGTAGGACAAAGTATTAGGTATATACGTACCTGTACAATCAAAACATATTTGGTGCAATAAAAGGTTGCCAGTGAAGTTTATGAAAAACATCTGTTTTCCTTTTTTAACAACTTTTTGTGTCTTAAAGGTTCAAAAAGAAGAAGAAAACCTTGCCAAAGTGACAAACCCTGGCTGTGAAATGTAGTCATGTAATCTAATTAAGATGTTACGAAGTGGATGAAATATTAAAAGACGGGAGAGAAAAAAATCCTCTGTTTTCGTCAATCTCTTCTATTGATTTAATTAACTGCAAATCTCTCTGGGGTGACCCCACGTAATCCTTTTTTTTGCCTTTTTTCGCCAGCTAAAAATTTAAGTTGAACTATTAATAGAGGTGGATGATGCTGTTGACCCCGGGGGTTAATTCTCAGGCTTTCTGCTGCTTTCATCCCCTGGGTGCCCGGGGCCCGAACCCTCCTTAGGTTACACTGCCCTGAACCCAGAAACCATAGCCAGGAAATGAGTTCATATAGAAAAATGAACCCAGGATTTGGTCTGCTCGGGCACCTTTGTAGACACCAGGAAGATGAGAGGCAGGGAACGATGGGGAACATAGCCCAGTTTAAATCCTGATTAATCCTGCTGATTCCACGCTGCGTCATGAGGTCACTGGGAATCCAAATAAAAAGAATCAGGGAGAAAGAGAAGTAAAAAGGGGAGAAAAATCTGACGAAGATTGGTCTTTGTCGGCTACTAGACCCAGACATAGTTGGCGTTTTTTTTGTGATGCCCAGTAGCGTTTCTATTTCAACTCCTGTCAAAAGGGGGAAACCGACATGAGGGAGACAATTCACTTTTAATAAAACATTGAATTAATTCCAGATGAAAAAGCTTGAGTCCTTGAGTCCTGAGCTCAGTGTGTGTACGCTATGCCAGGGCCTTTTCTGACTAATTGCTCCTTTACATAATCCGAAAATGTTTTTACATAATCTCAGATAGTGTTTACACACGAAAGCTCACAGGATTCGAGTAATTAAGTGTCTCGCAGCGCCAGTATAAACATACGTCTGATGCCGAGGAACGCACTCTCTCTCGTGTCATGTTCAGCAATCATCAGTTAACTTCTAACATTTGTCTGCCCCAATCAAAATACTGTTAAGTAAATAGATATATCTGTGGCCTGAATACACATACAGTAGTCAAGCAGTCGATGACATGTGACTGTCCAAGCCTTTAATTCAATGATTTCCTTGTCTTTTTTTTTGTGAAACTGGGGCCATTGAATTCAGGCACAGCTGATAGGGTAGGCGAAGGCTTGCAGTCCTTGACACACACACACACACACACACACACACACACACACACACACACACACACACACACACACACACACACACACACACACACACACACACACACACACACACACACACACACACACACACACACACACACACAGTGCTAGGGCTGTCAGTGGTGAAAATTCATCGGACGCAGTGAGAGAGAGATAGAGAGGGGCCAGTGTGTCCAGGAGGTGGGATGGAGCCTGGGGTCTGAGGTCTCCTCCTCTGTGAGGTATACAGGCCTGATCATCGCAGCATATACAGAGGGCCACAGTGGTGAGGGAAGGGGTGAGAATCGGGTTACTGAACCTTTGATGAAACGAGACTCAAACTGACATTCACATTTTTCTCTACAGGCAGGCATGTCAAAACTGCCTTCATTTTCAAGACACTGTGGCCTATCTTACATGCTGACCACACTGCTCACGTCACGTGTGTGAGCGTTGCAAATTAATTTACACATACATGTTATTCAATCATTGCACCAGCACCGCTCACGTGTTTTATTTGTGGATTAATTGTCGGAGTAGAGGACCTTGTGCATTTCAGGTAAAATAACAACTCAAAGTTTATATCCCAGGACAAATTAGCTAGAAACAGGTGGTCTGGTGAAATGGTCACCAGTGATGATGATAAAACTCACCGATAGCATGAGGGATTATCATACTTTTTTGAGAGAACAAACCTCTCAGATTTGGTTGATTCATTTCAGGACGTTCTGCCTTGAGACAATCGAGTCAGTGTGTGTGTGGCCCTGGATTGAGGAGTGAGGGGACAGTGGCAATAACACAGGTGTAAATCCTCTCCCTCCACATCTCTCCCTCCATCCCTCTGTCCAGTCCCTAACCTCCTGAGCCACCATTATATCTGTACACATGGACTGCTGCAGTCAGAAGGAAACACAAGAACACACAAAACAACTACTCTCTCCGCTCTCACACAAACCATGTCACTCCACACACTCTTTCCCAAAGACCTCTCCTTGAGGACGTTTCACAGTCTTACTGACTAGATGTACGGTGCAGTGGGTACGATTTTGAGGGATGGAGGCTGCCCCTTGTTCCCCTTCCTCCTGCATCTTTCCCCCTGTTCCCCTCCACGTCTCCCCTCCCCTCTTCAACACCCCCAGAACCCCCAGTGCACACATTAATCTTGCACACCCGGGAGGGGGAAAGTCCAGCAGCTGCCAATGCTGTCCCACCCAGCAAGCCTCATCCCAGGAGCTCCACTAATTCCAAGGTCATGTGGATGCCTCGGCCCCTCTCCCCTCTCACTCCATCTCCCTTTCTTGAGCAACAAAGGGAGGAGAGGAAGCCAGATAGAAAGAGAGCGAGCGAGAGAGAGAGAGAGAGAGAGAGAGAGAGAGAGAGAGAGAAAGAGAGAGAGAGAGAGAGAGAGAGAGAGAGAGAGAGAGAGAGAGAGAGAGAGAGAGAGAGAGAGAGAGAGAGAGAGAGCGGGGGGGGGGGGAAGAAAGAAAGGACAAAAGAGAATGTTAAACCTTCAAAAGCAGCTCCAGTTACACATACACAAGACACAGCAGAGCCAACTGAGATGTTACGTTAGCTGACGGATCTGAAAGTTCTCAAATCAATAATCTAATCAAAGTTTATTGGTCACGGACAGAGTTTAGCAGATGTTATACTGTAGCTGGTTCAGTGAAACGCTTATGTTACTAGCTACTATCACTGCAGTAAATTGTCAAACAGGTACAGAAATAATTCATTTTAAAAACAAGAAAAAACAGAAAGAATGATGTCAAATCAAGAAATGTCGGAAGATTTAACAACCCAAAAAGCACTGTAACAGTAATCCAAATGCAATCTATACGTATATACAATGGATACATTTACACAAGATCTACTAGGGATGATATGTACAGCAGTAGATGTATTAGAGTAAGCAATGTCAAGAATTAGAAATTAGAAATATGTGGTGTGTATAAACAGTGTAACTAAAATGCAATGTACAGTAGTAGAAATATTAGAATGAGCTATGTTGAGAGTCCGGAATAAAAATAACATAATACAGTACATGGCCAAAAGTATGTGGAGGAGAACACCAGGAGAACGCTAACTGCCCAAATGCATAGTGCCAACTATAAAGTTTGGTGGAGGAGGAAAAATGGCCTGGGGCTGTTTTTCATGGTTCGGGCTTGGCCCCTTACTTCCATTGTAGGGTCATCTTAACGCTACAGCATACGATGACGTTCTAGACAATTCTGTGCTTCCAACTTTGTGGCAACAGTTTGGGGAAGGCCTTTTCCTGTTTCAGCATGACATTGCCCCTGTGCACAAAGCGAGGTCCATACAGAAATGGTTTGTTGAGATCGGTGTGGAAGCACTGGCCTGCCCAGGGCCCTGACCTCAACCCCATCAAACACCTTTGGGATGAATTGGAACGCCGACTGTGAGTCAGGCCTAATCGCCCAACATCAGTGCCCGACCTCACTAATGCTCCTGTGGCTGAATGGAAGCAAGTCCCCGCAGCAATGATCCAACATGTAAAGCCTTCCCTGTTATAGCCAAAGGGGGGGACCAACTCCATATTGATGTCCATGATTTTGGATGAGATGTTTGACGAGCAGGCGTCCACATACATGTAATGTATGAGAGAGAGAGAGAGTATGTATTCACATAAGTATGTGAATGGTATGCATAGAGAGTATGGACAGTATGTGAATGGAAAATATGTGTATAGCAGTAGTTATATAGGACGAACCATGGCTAGAATACAGTATATACAGTACATATAAAGTAGTTAAAACAATGTTAAACATTAGTAAAGTGACCAATGCTCAATGACTCTATGTACATAGGGCAGCAGTCTCTAAGGTGCAGGGTAGTGTACAGGGTGGTAGACGGCTAGTGACAGTGTTTGAGGTTCAGGGCAGGGTACTGGGCGGAGGCCAGCTAGTGGTGGCTGTTGAACAGTCTGATGGCCTGGAAGCTGTTTATCAGTCTCTCGGTCCCAGCTTTGATGCACCCGTACTGTCTCCGCCTTCTGGGTGATAGCAGGATGAACTGGCCGTGGCTCAGGTGACTGGGGCCCTGATTACTTCTTGGCCTTCCTGTGACATTGGGTGCTGTAGATGTCCTGGAGGGCAGGCAGTGTGCCCCCGATGATGCTTTGGGCTGACTGCACCACCCTCTGGAGTGCCCTGCAGTTGTGGAAGGTGCAATTTTCGTACTAGGCGGTGATATAGCTCGACAGGATGCCCTCAATGGTACATCTGTAGAAGATTGTGAGGGTTTTAGGGGCCAAGACAAATTTCTTCAGCCTCCTGAGGTGGAATTATGCGCTTTCTTCACCACAAGGTCTGTTTGAAAGGACCATTTCCGGATGTCGATGATATGCACGCCGAGGAGCTTGAAGCTTTTGACCTTCTCCACCGAGGCTCGCTGTCTCTGCTGTCTCCTGTAGTCCACGATCAGCTCCTTCGTTTTGTTGACATTGACGGAGAGGTTCTTTTCCTAGCACCACTCCGCCAAGGCACTCACCTCCTCCCTGTAAGCTGTCTCGTCTCTGCTGGTAATCAGGCCTACGACTATTATGTCAACAGCAGACTTGATGATTGCTTGGCCACGCAGTCATGGATGAACAGGAGGGGGCTGAACACGCACCCCTGTTGGGCTCCCATAAGTGTAGATCCCAAAGTTGTGATGGAACATGTATTTGAAATGGTGGGAGGCTATGTGCTGTCTTGTGTTCTCAAAACCTGTGGTGATTGTGTATGTATATTAGTGTGGCGCTCAGCAGCAGACATTCCTAAATCCATCACTCCCTCCCTCACGCCCTCCCTTCCTCATTTCCTCACTCCCTCCTATTCTCCCAGTGACCCCTCTCAGGTGGCAGATGCACACAGCCCGGTGAAGGAGGTCACATGACCTCTATTAACCTGGTTCCACAGAGAATCGACTGGCGACACAAAGGCTCTCACACAAAATGCATTTTCCTTCTAGGGTGTGAGAAAAGTCACAGGGATTATGCAACATATAGCCTTCTTAGAGTAAAGTTATCTTGTGTTTGAGTGTTCGAGCTTTTCTCACATGTAGAAAGACATGTATGTTATGTTAGCAATGTGGTTAAAATGTCACAACTACATGTGCATTACTATGTACTACCGTTCAAAGTTTGTGGTCACTTAGAAATGTCCTTGTTATTGAAAGAAACTCACGTTTTTTGTCTATTAAAATAGCATCAAATTGATCAGAAATACAGTGTAGACATTGTTAATGTTGTAAATGACTATTGTAGCTGGAAATGTCTGATTTGTTTATGAAATATCTACATAGGTGTACAGAGGCCCATTATCAGCAACCAACACTCTTGTCTTCCAATGGGACGTTGTGTTAACTAATCAAAGTTTATCATTTTAAAAGGCTAATTGATCATTAGAAAACCCTTTTGCAATTATGTTAGCACAGCTGAAAATTGTTGTTCTGATTAAAGAAGCAATAAAACTGGCCTTCTTTAGACTAGTTGAGTATCTGGAGCATCAGCATTTGTGGGTTTGATTACAGGCTCAAAATGGCCAGAAACAAAGAACGTTCATCTGAAACTCGTCAGTCTGTTCTTGTTCTGAGAAATTAAAACCTGTTTGGGATAGGGGGCAGCATTTTCACGTTTGGATGAAAAGCGTGCCCAAAGTAAACTGCCTGCTACTCAGTCCCAGTTGCTAATATATGCATAGTATTAGTAGATTTGGATAGAAAACACTCTGAAGTTTCTAAAACTGTTTAAATGATGTCTGTGAATATAACAGAACTCATACGGCAGGTGAAAACCTGAGACAAATCCAACCAGGAAGTGGGAAATCTGAGGTTTGTAGTTTTTCAACTCTTGGCCTATCGAATACACAGTGTCTATGGGTTCAAATTGCACTTCCTACGGCTTCCACTAGATGTCAACATTCTTTAGAACCTTGTTTGATGCTTCTACTGTGAAGGAGGGCGAATGAGGACTATTTGAGTCAGTGGTCTGGCAGAGTGTTATGAGCTCGTGACGCGCGTTCACGTGAGAGTTAGCTCGAGTTCCATTGCATTTCTGAAGACAAAGGAATTCTCCGGTTGGAACATTATTGAAGATTTATGTTTAAAACATCCTAAACATTGTTTCTATACTTCGTTTGACATGTTTCTATGGACTGTAATGGAAATGTTTGACTTTTCGTCTGCTCCTAGTGATCGTGCGTCATGAATTTGGATTACTGGGCGGCGGATATCTGTTTGGCTTGATTTATTGTCTGTGCGCAGTACTCAGATTATTACATGGTTTGCTTTTTCCGTAAAGTTTTTTTGAAATCTGACACAGCGGTTGCATTAAGGAGAAGTATATCTTTAATTCTGTGAATAACACTTGTATCTTTTATCAATGTTTATTATGAGTATTTCTGTAAATTGATGTGGCTCTCTGCAAAATCACTGGATGTTTTGGAAGCAAACATTACTGAACGTAATGCGCCAATGTAAACTGAGATTTTTGGATGTAAATATGCACTTTAGCGAACAAAACATACATAAAATCAAATCAAATCAAATGTATTTATATAGCTGATATCTCAAAGTGCTGTACAGAAACCCAGCCTAAAACCCCAAACAGCAAGCAATGCAGGTGTAGAAGCCCGGTTGCTAGGAAAAACTCCCTAGAAAGGCCAAAACCTAAGAAGAAACCTAGAGAGGAACCAGGCTATGAGGGGTGGCCAAGTCCTCTTCTGGCTGTGCCGGGTGGAGATTATAACAGAACATGGCCAAGATGTTCAAATGTTCATAAATGACCAGCATGGTCAAATAATAATAATCATAGTAGTTGTCGAGGGTGCATCAAGTCAGCCAAGTCACAGAAACACACACAGCCATTTTTCCAGCCAAAGAGAGGAGTCACAAAAAGTAGAAATATAGATCAAATTAATCATACATGTATTGTGTAACATGATGTCATATGAGTGTCATCTGATGAAGATTATCAAAGGTTAGTGATTCAATTCATCTGTATTTCTGCTTTTTGTGACTCCTCTCTTTGGCTGGAAAAATGGCTGTGTGTGTTTTAGTGACTTGGCTCTGACCTAACATAATCATATGTTGTGCTTTCGCTGTAAAGTCTTTTTGAAATCGGACACGATGGGTAGATTAACAAGAGGTTTATCTTTCATTTGGTGTATTGCACTTGTTAATGTATGAAAGTTACATATTTCAAAAAAATATTTTTTAATTTCATGCGCTGCCTTTACAGCGGAATGTTGTTGCCGCTAGCGGAACCCCTAGCCGTAAGAAGTTTTAAAGCTATTCCATGCGAAAAATTGACAAGATACTGAAGCTCTGGTATAACACTGTGTACTACTCTCTTCACAGAACAGAACAGAACTGGCTCTAACCAGAATAGAAAGAGGAGTGGGAATCCCCAGTCCACAACTGAGCAAGAGGACAAGTACATTGGAGTGTCTAGTTTGAGAAACAGATGCCTCACAAGTCCTCAACTGGCAGCTTAATTAAATATTAAATAGTACCCGTCTCAATGCCACCAGACTCAACGTCAGCAGTGAAGAAACGACTCCAGGTTGCAAAGAAAAAGCCATATCTCAGACTGGCCATAAAAAGAAAAGATTAAGATGGGCACTGGACAGAGGAACTCTGCCTAGAAGTTTTCTAATGATCAATTAGCCTTTTAAAATGATAAACTTGGATTAGCTAACATAACGTGCCATTGGAACACATGTGTGATGGTTGCTGATAATGGGCCTCTGTACGCCTATCTAGATATTCCATTAAAAAAATCTGCCATTTTCAGCTACAATAGTCATTTCCAACATTAACAATGTCTGATCAATTTGATCAATTTGATGTTATTTTAATGGACAAAAAAATGTGCTTTTCTTTCAAAAACAAGGTAATGTTTAAGTGACCCCAAACTTTTGAACGGTAGTGTATATTATATATTTGCTCCACTTTACCAAGTTGTTTTGTAAAATAATGACTAAAAGCAGAGAGCTACAGAAGTCCACTTGGACTGAGAGTCCTTCCAAACAAACATAAGCAACATACAAATAAAGAGGATTATTTAAGGCTTCATTCCACTCTATGTAATCATTGTATCTATTTATTAGTGTCCGCTGGAGGCATTTCCGCTGTCTTTGTTTCAGGAAATCACAAAGGCTTCCTGCAGGCCTTACTGGCAGAGGACTGAGTGTAATCCTGCCTGTATTACAGTTACTGACAGTAAATAACAACCCCTACTCAAATATGCTGGTGAGCACACACACACACACACACACACACACACACACACACACACACACACACACACACACACACACACACACACACACACACACACACACACACACACATTGCAAATAGAATGCATCATCACCTTGTGAGGCCAGAGGAGGCCACAGTCATGTAACCGCTCTGTTGTGTTTTCAGCCAGGGGAGAACATTTTGTATTTGATTGTCACAGCATCATTTGTTGTCCTATGCTAATTTGATCTCCATGGCCAAATGGAATGTTCCTGCTTCATCCTTCCATAAACATGCTTCATTGGCCCCATACAGAAAAACAATGTGTTTAAAAATGATTTATTGTGCATAATTGTAACATTTATGGAGTATGAAGTGCTTTCAGAAAGTACATTGTACTCACACCCTTGACTTTTTACACATTTTGTTGTGTTACAGATCTGAATTGAAAATTCAATGAATTGAGATTTTGTGTCTATGATCTACACACAATATCCCATAATGTGTAATTTTGTGTAATTTTGCTCTGAAAATATTTTGAAATGAATAAAACATGGAATGTCTTGAGTCCATAAGTATCCAACCCCTTTATTATGGCAAGCCTAAATAAGTTCAGGAGAAAAAATATGCTAAACAGATCACATAGTGACTTGCATGGACTCATTCTGTGTTTAATAATAGTGGTTAACATGATTGTTTTAATGACTACCTCATCTCTGTACCCCACACATACAATTATCTGTAAGGTCCCTCAATCGAGTAGTGAATTTCAAACACAGATTCAACCTCAAAGACCAAGGAGGTTTTTCAAAGCCTCGCAAAGAAGTGCACCTATTGGTAGATGTGTAAAAAAACAAAACATAAATATCTCTTTGAGCATAGTGAAGTTATTAATTAGGCTTTGGATTGTGTATCAATACACTGTGTCACTACAAAGATACAGGCGTCCTTCCTAACTTAGTTGCCTGAGAGGAAGGAAACTGCTAAGGGATTTTACCAATATGAAAACAATTACAGAGTTTAATGGTTGTGATATGAGGAAACTAAGGATGGTCAACAACGTTGTAGTTACTCCACAGAACTAACCTAAATTACAGAGTGAAAAGAAGGAAGCCTGTACAGAATAAAAATATTCCAAAACGTGTTTCCTGTTTGCACATTTCTCTTAAAGCGACAATCAGCAGTTGAAACAATAACAAGCCCTCCCCATCTCTGTTTCAGTAAAATGCTGTTGGGATGGGGCTGGAGAAATGTAACCACTCACAAATTCATAGACATAGTAGCTATGAATGCAAGGACAATTATAGATTTAACCGTGTTTTGAATCTGTACAGTGTGTGTTTACATTAACTTTGTTTACAAACATTGGAGTAAAACAAGCATATTTTAGGGGTTCTGATGGGGTACTTAGCTCATGAGGCATTTCTAAGTAAAATTCTTCAAGAATCAATGTATATACTGTATATAATTAATTTCTAAGTCCAAAATGGATGTAGCTACTGCAGATTGCTTCTTTAAGTAGTACTGCAAACAATGTGGCAAAGAAATGAACTTTTTGTCCTGAATACAATGCGTTATGTTTGCGATAAATCCAACACATTAGTGAGCACAACTCTTCATATTTTCAAGCATGGTGGTGGCTGCATCATGTTGTGGGTATGATATTCATCAGAAAGGACTAGGGAATTTTTTTTTTAATAAAAATTAACTGAACGCAGCTAAGCACAGGCAAAATCCTAGAGGAAAACTTGCTTCAGTCTTCTTTTCAATAGACAATGGGAGACTAATTCACCTTTGAGCAGGACAATAGCCTAAAACACAATGCCAAATCTACATCGGAGTTGCTTACCAAGAGTGGTCTAGTTACAGTTTTTACTTAAATAAGCTTGAAAATCTATGTCAATATTTGGAAATGGCTTTCTAGCAATGATCAACAACCAACTTGACAGAGCTTGAAGAATTGTGCAAAAATCCAGGTGTGCGAAGTTCTTAGAGATTTACCCCAAAAGTCTCACAGCTGTAATCACTGCCAAATGTATTTCTAGCATGTATTGAATCAGGGGGGTGAATAGTTATCTCATCAATATATATTAGTGATTTATTTTTCACTTAAAAAAATATGTTATGATTTTTCTTCCACTTTGACATTACAGAGTATTTTGTGTAGATCATTGACCAAAAATGACAATGAAATCTATTTTAATCCCACGTTGTAACAAAACAAAATGTGGAAAAGGTCAATGGGTGCGAATACTTTCTTAAGGCACTGTAAATATAGTCTAATACATATAGTTGACGTCTATTAACTTTTTAGAGGACTTTAAACTTAAATCCGTTTAACCTCATTTCTACTTGCATGTCACAAGTGCAAACAGAGGGGAAAAAACTGTGGACCACCTTTACTCCACACACAGATATGTGTACAAAGCTCTCCCCCGCCCTCCATATGGCAAATCTGACCATAATTATATCCTCCTGATTCCTGCTTACATGCAAAAACTAAAGCAGGAAGTACCAGTGACTCACTCAATACGGACGTGGTCAGATGATGCGGATGCTACGCTACAGGACTGTTTTGCGAGCACAGACTGGAATATGTTCCGGGATTCATCAAACAAATGGCATTGAGGAGTAAAACAGCTCAGTCATCGGCTTCATCCATAAGTGCATCGGCGACGTCGTCCCCACAGTGACTGTATGCATATATCCCAACCAGAAGCCAAGGATTACAGGCAACGTCCTCATCGAGCTAAAAGCTAGAGCTGCTGCTTTCAAGCAGCGGGACACTTGCAAGAAATCCTGCAATGCCCTCAGACGAACCATAAAACAAGCAAAGTATCAATACAGGATTAAGATTGAATCCTACCACACTGGCTCTGACGCTTGTCGGATGTGGCAGGCCTTGAAAAATATTATGGACTATAAAGGGAAACCCAGCCACGAGCTGCCCAGTGACGAGAGCCTACCAGACGAGCAAAATGCTTTTTACGCTCACTTTGAGGCAAGCAACGCTGAAGCATGCATGAGAGCACCAGGTGTTCTGGACGACTTTGTGGAAAAAGCCAAGACAACAACCTCTCCTTCAATGTGAGCAAGACAAAGGAGCTGATCGTGGGCTACAGGAAAAGGTGGGCCAGACAGGCCCCCATTAACATTGACGGGGCTGTAGTGGAGTGGGGTCGAGAGTTTCAAGGTCCTTGGTGTCAACATCACCAACGAACTATAATGGTCCAAACACACAGTCATGAAGAGGGCACGACAGCACCTTTTCCCCCTCAGGAGACTGAAAAGATTTGGCATGGGTCCCCAGATCCTCAAAAAGTTCTATAGCTGCACCATCCAAAGCATCCTGACCGGTTGCATCCCCGCCTGGTATGGTAACTGCTCGGCATCTGACCATAAGGCGCTACAGAGGGTAGTGCGCATGGCCCAGTACATCACTGGGGCCAAGCTTCTTGCCATCCAGGACCAATATACTGGCAGTGTCAGACAAACGGCCAACAAATTGTCAAAGACTCCAGTCACCCAAGTCATAGACTGTTTTCTCTGCTACCACACGGTAAGCTGTACAGGAGCGCCAAGTCTAGGACCAAAAGGCTCCTTATAACAGCTTTTACCCCCAAGCCATATGACTGCTGAAAAATTAATAAAATGGCCACCGGATTATTTACATTGACACCCCCCATTTGTTTTTTACACTGCTGGTACTCGCTGTTTATTATCTTGCATAGTCACTTCACCCCTATCTACATGTACAAATTACCAGTACCAGTACCCCGTATATAGCCTTGTTATTGTTACTTTATTGTGTTACTTTTTATTATTTTTTACATTATTTTATTTGGTAAATAATTTCTTAACTCTTTCTTGAACTGCACTGTTTATAAGGGCTTGCAAGTAAGCATTTCACGGTGTTCGGCACATGTGACGAATAACGTTTGATTTGATTTGATAGGTAACATACCTTGTCCAAAGAGAGCTGTGTCCACAAATGGTGCTTTTCAAACACAACCATTGGTCAACCATTGCTATGCCCATATACACATTTCAAAAGTAGCCTTTACCCCCAAAAAAGTAACACATTTCATCTATGTCCAAAAATGTATGGCGGGCCCTGTAACCTATGTTAAAATCAGGAGACAAATGTTGCTTGCAAGTTTCATCAGTTGTGAGTCACCAATTCCTAAATAGGTTACACAAGAAGATAGCTATAGCTGATGCTGAAGATTAAGCTGGCTAGCAAAATGGTGGTTGAGTTACCTGCTAGGAAAATTGTGGTTGAGTTAGCTAGCCAGCATAGCTATTTTCATTTACTTTGATAAAACGTACAATTGTTTCCAGAAATTATATACTTATCATTTCATAGCTCTCCATCATAACTAGCTAGCCAGCTGATACACTACATGACTAAAAGTATGCTAGTCGAACATCTCATTCCAAAATCATGAGCATTAATATGGAGTTGTTTAATATTGTTTTGCCTACTTTATATGTACACTATACTGTATTCTAGCCATGGTTCATCCTATATAACTACTGCTATACATTTATTTTCTATTTACATACTGTCCATACTGTCCATGCACACCATTCACGTACTTACATATACATTACATGTATGTGGACGCCTGCTCGTAAAACATCTCATTCCAAAATCATGGACATTAATATGGAGTTGGTCCCCTTTTGCTGCTATAAGAGCCTCCACTCTTCTGGGAAGTTTTTCCACTAGATTGTGGAACATTGCTGCAGTGACTTACTTCCATTTAGAAACAAGAGCATTAGTGAGGTCGGGCTCTGATGTTGGGCGTTTAGGCCTGGCTCGCAGTTGGCTTTCCAATTCATACCAAAGGTGTTCGATGGGGTTGATGTCAGGGCTCTGTGCCGGCCAGTCAAGTTCCTCCACACCAATCTCAACAAACCATTTCTGTATGGACCTCATTTTGTGTACGGAGGCATTGTCATGCTAAAACAGGAAAGGGCCTTCCCAAACTGTTGCCACAAAGTTGGAAGCACAGAATCGTCTAGAATGTCATTGTATGCTGTAGCGTTAAGATCTCCATTCACTGGAACTAAGGGGCTTAGCACAAACCATGAAAAACAGCCTCAGACCATTATTCCTCCTCCACTAAACTTGAACCTCTCTGGGATCGTTCGGGACGCTAGCGTCCCACCTCACCAACAGCCAGTGAAATTGCAGGGCGCCAAATTCAAAACAACAGAAATCTCATAATTAAAATTTGACACCATTTTAAAGATATACTTCTCATTAATCCAACCACCGTGTCCGATTTCAAAAAGGCCTTTCGGCGAAAGCAGAACAAATCATTATGTTAGGTCAGCAACTAGTCACAGAAAGCATTCAGCCATTTTCCAACCAAAGAGAGGTGTCACATCCAAAACATCCGGAGAAATTGCAGAGCCACATCAAATAACATAAATACTCATCATAAACTTTGATGAAAGATACATGTTTTACATAGAATTAAAGATAAACTTGTTCTTAATGCTGTGTCAGATTTTTTTTAAAGCTTTACGGCAAAAGCACAATATTCAATCATCTGAGAACACAAAAGCAAGCCATACAGTTACCCGCCAAATTGTGGAGTCAACAAAAGTCATAAATAGCATTATAAATCTTCACTTACCTTTGCTTATCTTCGTCTGAATGCACTCCCAGGACTCCCACTTCCACAAGAAATGTTAGTTTTGTTTGATTATGTCCATATGTATGTCCAAATACCTTTTGTTCGCGCGTTTAGTTCCCTATTCCAAAAACACAATGCGCGAGCGCAAAATCCAAACGAAAAGTACAAATAGTTCCATTACAGTTTGTGGAAACATATCAAACTATGTTTACAATCAATCCTTAGGGTCTTTTTATAATAAATCTTCAATAATATTCCAACCGGACAATAGCGTATCCATTACAGAGGAAAAAGAAGGAACGGCGCGACCATGTGACCGCGCAGTAAACAACTGATTGGCCTCAGCCTAGTCCACTTGTTGAAACAGCTCTTATTCGACCACCTTCCACAATAGAATCCTCAAACAACTTTCTAATGACTGTTGACATCTGCTGGAAGCCTTGGGAAGTGCAATATGGCTCCATAGACACAGCATTTTGGATAGGCAATCACTCAAATGAAACTACAAACCTCAGATTTCCCACTTCCTGGTTGAATTTGTCTCAGGTTTTTCGCTGCCATATGAGTTCTGTTATACTCACAGACATCATTCAAACAGTTTTAGACACTTCAGAGTGTTTTCTATCCAAATCTACTAATAATATGGATATATTAGCATCTGGGACAGAGTAGCAGGCAGTTTACTCTGGGCACATTATTCATCCAAGCTACTCAATACTGCCCCCTGTCACCAAGAAGTTGGCACTACGCATTGGGGCAGTTAGCGTTCTTCTGGCATCCCCCAAACCAGATTCATCCATTGGACTGCCAGGTGGTGAAGAGTGATTCATCACTCCAGAGAACGCGTTTACACTGGTTCAGAGTCCAATGGAAAGAGTTCTACACCATTCCAGACGATTATTGGCATTGGGCATGGTGATCTTAGGCTTGTGTGTGGCTGCTTGGCCATGGAAAACCATTTCATGAAGCTCCCGACAAACAGTTCTTGTACTGACGTTGCTTCCAGAGGCAGTTTGGAGTGTTGCAATCGAGGACAGACAATTTTTAGCTTCGCACTTCAGCACTCGGCGGTCCTGTTCTGTTAGCTTGTGTGGCCTACCACTCGCAGCTGAGTCGTTGTTGCTCCTAGATGTTTCCACTTCACAATAACAGCACTTACCGCTGACCGGGGCAGCTGTAGCAGGGCAGAAATTTGCCGAACTGACTTGCTGGAAAGTTGGCATACTATGATGGTGCCATGTTGAAAGTTACTTAGCTCTTCAGTAAGGCCATTCTACCGCCAATTTCTCTGGAGATTGCATGAATGTGTGCCCAGATTTTATACACCTGTCAGCAACGGGTGTGGCTGAAATAGCCGAATCCACTCATTTGAACGGGTGTTGCCTATTGTGAGGCCCATTTATTTTATCTTTGTGATCTAGTTAGAAACTCCATTGCTCTGCCCTCATATTTAGTCTCACATTGAAGTGTTTCACCTTTTTCTTTTTCAGACAACCAGGACTACAATACAATGTGACATAAGCAGTTCATTCCTGAGTTTCATTGACAAATGTCAATAAACAAATAAGGTCAGCCAAGCAAAAACATTTTTTTTTTTTTAAAGAATACTGTAAGTACAGAAATATTTTTCTCAGTGGGAAATGAATATCCAACTAGTCATTGACAATGTGTGGTGTTTTCTTGTTTGTGACAGCAACTATGTAAGTTTACTATGTCCTGGGATTGCCTGTAATCTTGTTTGTGAGAGTCTCATCTTTTCATAGATGGCTCAGTATAGTTTGTAGCTCTACAGACGTTTTTGTGAGAAGAACCTACTCCAGACCCCTTGGGGATCCGCCATTGTCTCACAAACACTACTTTCCCTCAGCCCTTGTTATTAATCCCACAGACTAATGGTTGGTATCGGTGGATGTAGAAGAAATAGACAAATCCAATGGTACAACAGAAGTCTGTAGCTCAAACACACAATGTCTAAAAGGGGTTAGAAGTCTAAAACGTGCCGGTGTGACGGTAGGACTCAAGAGACTTTAGTTCTCCCTATGCTGTTTCTCGCTTCTTTTTGGGGTAAAAGTGCTGGGCAGGGCACCTAAACAGTCAAGGCTATGTCTAATCTATGTCCAAGATGCATCAAGCTGTTATGTGACGATTTGGACTATAGCTTCAGAGAGGACTCCTCTCTGTGATGTCCCCACAGCTACCACAACATCCTTTACTAGCCCTGGGCCTTTAGAGGGACAGCAGCAGTCACTGCTGGAGGACTCCGTGACCAGCTCAAAACTGATCTGAGGTCAGAGGAGAGGCTGTCGTGTGACCCTGTCAATTGTGGTAATACACAGTGTGGTTTTCATATCATAGTCAATATCCATCACAACCAGTTCTGTCTCTGTCTCTCTCTCTAGATCTCTCTTGGTTACACACACACCATCTCAGGTGTATAGTTGCGCAACAGCATGACTCTCACAGTATCCTGTTGACTCATCACGTCTGCTCTGTTCAGTTAGCCTGACCAACAGGCTGATGTCTGGCAGACTGCATATGGCCTCCATCCACATTCTCTCTATCATGGGCACGGACAAATTTAGTCTCAGGTTAGCCAGCTGTACCCCGGCCCCCTCTGGCCCACTCCCAGTCCAGTCATCCTCCAGTCTTAAACCTCCAAGTTTCCCTTCACCGGCTCTCTTGTGTAACAAACAGTACCACCTCTGCCCATACGCAGACTACATCCTGCACCTAGGGCACCACGGCAGCTATGGGGCCCCCGACCAAACGATTATTATCATAAAAAAATAGGAACTCAGTTGGGGTCTCAACTTACTGTTGAGAGATAGACAAGTAGAATACACAAGGTGCAATTTCGAGATTTTGTAGTACATCCACAGTTTTCTACTTGTTGTCAATGACTGGCAGTCACTCAATTAGCCCATGTCAGCTAAATGTTGTTAGATGACTAGGTAAGGCAGTCTAGCCAGCTATCTGAACCATGTAGTAATCACTACTGGGCTACTGATTTTGCCAGTCACTCACTCAAAAATCATATGAACATGGCATAAGATATGGCAAATTGTGTAGAATTGTAGGAAATGACCTTTAAAACTGCAAATATTCCCTATTCACCTCATAACAAAACGTGTATAATGGCAAGATATTACCTTCGAAACTGCAACATTTTCTTTTCGACCAATGGCAAATGAGTAGTGACATGAAATTAATTTGAAAACTGCATTTTCCCTGCGCATTAGCAAAATGTGAAGAATTGCATAAAATGTGCTTTAAAACTGCAACATTTTCACTACTCCCCCATCGCAAAATGTGTAGAATTTCATGACATTTTAAAATCCACTGCCAAGAGGTGGTAAACTAAAATGTTTTGCCCGTGAGGTGTGGGGGGCAAAAGGCTAGCAACGGCCCTGGTAGCAGACTATACTGTGCACAATAAGGTAGCCTATGTATTCAGGATATATTTGTAGAATAATGTGTGTGTTGACCTGGCTATTGACCTGGCTATGGAACTGTTGACATTGCATTTGTGGTTCCTCCTGAAGCTATTGTTATGGGCATATAGGAGTCGTAGGGAAACCCAAAGCTTTAGGTGAGGATAAAGGTCTATGTCAAAAGCGCTGTTTCTGGCCCATCTACATTAAGCCATAACAAATACCGCATAATGAGTTAATTCAACCTGGTCCCAAAGCCTTTCGTATTATGCTGTATGTAAATCCAAGACACTCCATTTAGTATGATAAGTTACATTTGGTATGGTTACATAAGACAGATGGTTACATAAGGCAACAACTAAAGTAGGGTGGTTGGTCAGGGTGGATGGGTGGGTGTATAACGCAAACTTCTAGCAACCCAAACAAAGGTTGAGAATTAGAATCTCATCACGGATAACTTTAGCATTTTAGCTAATTGGCAACTTTTCAACTACTTACTACTTTTTAGCTACTTTGCAACGACTTAGCATGTTAGCTAACCTTTCCCCTAACCCTAACCCTTTCAGCTAACCCTTCCATTAGCCCTAACCTTATCCCTTTTAGCTAACCCAGTAGCTTAGTGGATAGATTGTTGGGCCAGTACTGAATCAGAGGTGTTGGGTTAAATGCGGAAGACACATTTCAGTTGACTACATTCAGTTGAACAACTGATTAGGTATCCCCTTTTCCCTTTCCCTTCCCTTAACCCTAACCTTAACCTTTTAACCTAAATCCTAAACTTAACCCTAAGGTTAAGACCTTAACCCCTCGCCTAGCTAACATTAGCAAGCTAGTTAACGTTAGCTACCTAGCCACCTAGCTAGAATTCATAACATATCATGCGTGTTGAAAATGTGTAACATGTTGTAGATTTTGCAATTTGTCAAATATTGTACGTTTTGCAAATTCTTAACATACTGTATAATACGAATTGTAATTCATAACATATCATACAAAATGAGGGCTGGACATCCACAAATGAATACATACCATACAAAATGTAAAATATCACACTAAATTGAGTGTTTCGGATGTATATACAGAATAATACGAAATGCTCTGAGACCAGGTTGAATTGGCCTGTGTCTTGTACAGCACTGTAGGCTGTTTTGATTGGAGTATACAACTTATTCAGACAGGTTAAACCAGGATGCATCATAAGTAAGATATTTAAAATAAAGATTATTTGAACTTTTTTGTCAGTTGTTACACCCTGCCCCCACATTCCAGTAGTAAACAATTATATCTATTTTTTTACATACAGAGCACATACATGCAGGCTTGCATGCACGGCACACACACATGTGCACACAAACACGTGCACACACACACAGACACACACACTGTATTACATTAACGCAATTTCTTATTTTCTTTTTCATTCAGTCTTGGTTCATCTTCACTCCACACTTAGTAGTCGTGTTGAAAGGATGCCCTCTCTGTATTGGTACTTCCCTGAGAGGTCTATATGTAATGAATGGCCACTCCTGTCAGCGTTCTGAACTCTCTCTGGCCAACCGTGGATGTTGACTGAAATGTTATAATATTGGACACAGGTATGTCTTTCCAAAGGTGCAGAAAACATTAGTCCACCATTCTGTCACATTCCGTTCCAAAATATTAACTTCATGTGGTGTTTTTGCACTGATGCATGCTGGGAGAGTATACTCTTGGCTGTCAGACTCTGCGGGGTGCCTGCATATGCCTGTAGCCTCATATTAATTTATCTGTCTCCTTTACTTAGATCTATATTCAGGATACTCCAATTTTAGCTCCTTCATTCAGCTTATCCCGTCCATATGCTGCAGCAAATTTTTTCTGGCTTAGGTATGGGGCACATTTATCTTGCCATGGCATTAATCATTCCAGAGCCATGTCTCCAACCACTACCGGTAGACAGTCTCATTAGCTGGAGCTGGGGTTTGGTTCTCATAAATTCACGTCTGGGTGGGCATTGAGACATTGGTATGTGACAGTCAGTGGGCCACGGGAGAAGTTATCACCCCTCCACTCCGGCCATCTGATCCACCATGTTGGTGGTTGCTAGGAGACCCTGGCAAAGGAGTAGCCCACAGGGAGAGTGGTGCGTGTGTGTGTGTGTGTGTGTGTGTGTGTGTGTGTGTGTGTGTGTGTGTGTGTGTGTGTGTGTGTGTGTGTGTGTGTGTGTGTGTGTGTGTGTGTGTGTGTGTGTGTGTGTGTGTGTGTGTGTGTGTGTGTGTGTGTGTGTACGTATGTATATACTTGAAGTCGGAAGTTTACATACACTTAGGTTGGAGTCAACCACTGCACACATGTCTTGTTAACAAACTACTGTTATGGCAAATCGGTTAGGACATGTACTTTCTGCATGACCCAAGTAATTTTTCCAACAATTGTTTACAGACAGATTATTTCACTTATAATTCACTGTATCACAATTCCAGTGGGTCAGACGTTTACGTACACTAAGTTGACTGTGCCTTTAAACAGCTTGGAAAACTCCAGAAAATTATGTCATGGCTTTAGATCCTTCTGATAGGGCTAATTGACATAATTTGAGTCAATTGGAGGTGTACCTGTGGATGTATTTCAAGGCCTACCTTCAAACTCAGTGCCTCTTTGCTTGACATCATGGGAAAATCAAAAGAAATCAGCCAAGACCTCAGAAAATAAATTGTAGACCTCCACAAGTCTGGTTCATCCTTGGGAGCAATTTCCAAACACCTGAAGGTACCACGTTCATCTATACAAACAATAGTAGGCAGGTATAAACCCCATGGGACCATGCAGCCGTCGTACCGCTCAAGAAGGAGACGTGTTCTGTCTCCTAGAGATGAACGCACTTTGGTGCGAAAAGTGCAAATCAATCCCAGAACAACAGCAAAGGACCTTGTGAAGATGCTAGAGTAAACAGGTATAAAAGTATCTATATCCCCAGTAAAACGAGTCCTATATCGACATAACCTGAAAGGCTAGACAGCAAGGAAGAAGCCACTGCTCCAAAACCGCCATAAAAAAGCCAGACTACGGTTTGCAACTGCACAAAGGGACAAATATCGTACTTTTTGGAGAAATGTCCTCTGGTCTGATGAAACAAAAATGGAACTGTTTGGCCATAATGACCATCAGTATGTTTGGAGGAAAAAGGGGGGACGCTTGCAAGCTAAAGAACACCATCCCAACCATGAACCACGTGGGTGGTAGAATAATGTTGTGCAGGTGCTTTGCTGCAGGAGGGACTGGTCCACTTCACAAAATAGATGGCATCATGAGGAAGGACAATTATGTGGATATATTATAGCAAAATCTCACGACATCAGTCAGGAAGTTAAAGCTTGGTCGCAAATGAGTCTTCCAATCGGACAATGACCCTAAGCATACTTCCAAAGTTGTGGCAAAATGGCTTAAGGACAACAAAGTCAAGGTATTGGAGTGGCCATCACAAAGCCTTGACCTCAATCCTATAGAAAATTTGTGGGCAGAACTGAAAAAGCCTGTGAAAGCAAGGAGGCCTAGAAACCTGACTCAGTTATACCAGCTCTGTCAGGAGGAATGGGCCAAAATTCACTCAACATATTGGGGGAAGCTTGTGGAAGGCTACCCAAAACGTTTGACACAAGTCAAACAATTTAAAGGCAATGCTACCAAATACTAATTGAGTGTATGTAAACGTCTGACTGTGATGAAATAAATAAAATCTGAAATAAATCATTCTTCTCAACTATTATTCTGACATTTCACATTCGTAAAATAAAGTGGTGATCCAAACTGACCTAAAACAGGGAATTTTTACTAGTGCTAAATGTCAGGAATTGTGAAAAACCGAGTTTAAATGTATTTGGCTAAGGTTTATGTAAACTTCTGACTGCATTTACACTACTGGTCAAAAGTTTTAGAACACCTACTCATTCAAGAGTTTTTCTTTATTTTGACTACTTTCTACATTGTGGAATAATAGTGAAGACATCAAAACTATGAAATAACACATATGAAATCATGTAGTAACCAAAACAGTGTTAAACAAATCCAAATATGTTTTAGATTTGAGATTATTCAAAGCAGCCACCCTTTGCATTGAAGACAGCTTTGCACACTTTTGGCATTCTCTCAACCAGCTGGAATGTATTTCAATTAACAGGTGTGCATTGTTAAAAGTACATTTTTGTAATGTCTTACCTTCGTAATGTGTTTGAGCCAATCAGTTGTGTTGTGACAAGGTAGGGTTGGTATACAGAAGATAGCCCTATTTGGTAAAAGTCCATATTATGGCAAGAACAGCTCAAATAAACAAAGAGAAACGACAGTCCATCATTACTTTAATACATGAAGGTCAGTCATACCGGAAAATTTCAAGAACTTTAAAAGTTTCTTCAAGTGCAATCACAAAAACCATCAAGTGCTATGATGAAACTAGCTCTCATGGGGTCACAGAGTTCAAGTAACAGACAGATCTCAACATCAACTGTTCAGAGGAGGCTGCGTGAATCAGGTCTTCATGGTATAATTTCTGCAAAAAAACACTACTAAAGGACACCAATAAGAAGAAGAGACTTGCTTGGGACAAGAAACATGAGCAATGGACATCAGACCAGTTGAAATTTGTCCAATGCTTGAGATTTTTGCTCCCAACCGCCTTGTCTTTGAGAGAAGCAGATTAGGTGAACATATGATCTCTGCATGTGTGGTTCCCACCATAAAGCATGGAGGAGGAGGTGGGATTGTGTGGGGGTGCTTTGCTGATGATACTGTCTGTGATTTGTTTAGAATTCAAGGAACACTTAACCAGCATGGCTACCACAGCATTCTGCAGTGATACCGCATCCCATCTGGGTTGTGCTTAGTCGTACTATCATTGTTTTCAATAGGACAATGACCCACCACACCTCCAGGTTGTGTAAGAGAAATTTGACCAAAAAGGAAAGTAATGGAGTGCTGCATCAGATGATCTGGCCTCCACAATCAACCGACCTCAAACCAATTGAGATGGTTTGGGATGAGTTGGACCGCAGAGTGAAGGAAAAGCAGCCAACAAGTGCTCAGCATATGTGGGAACTTCTTCAAGACTGTTGGAGAAGCATTCCAGGTGAAGCTGGTTGAGAGAATGCCAAAAGTATGCAAAGCTGTCATCATGGCAAAGGGTGGCTATTTTGAAGAATCTAAAGTAGAAAATATGTTTTGATTTGTTTAGCACTGTTTTGGATACTACATGATTCCATATTTGTTAATTCATAATTTTGATGTCTTTCATTGATGTCTTCATTATTATTCTTACATATTCTTACATGTAGAAAAAATAAACAAACCTTGGAATGAATAGGTGTGTCCAAACTTTGACTGGTACTGTATGTTGGGAGGTGTCAACACCCCAACTCTCTAGACCTAAGCCAGACCACAGTGGTGGACTAGTTGCCTGGTGGGCTGGGAGTAAGACCCTGACAGTGAGAGATAAATGGGTGGAATTATCTAGTCGCTAGGCCAGATAATTGCTCCATTTGGCCCTGGAGTTGGCTTCTAATTAGCCCCCCACCACACCCAGACCCAGCCTGCTCACTCCATCCCCCACTGCACTCCAACCCCCTCACTCCACCACACCACCCCCTTAGAACAACACTCAAACATTTTGAAGGGCTTGCTGGCTGACCAACTGGGTTGCCTTGGTGACACGCTAAGATGGGGAGTAGCGACCACAGTGGGCAATTGGCAGCAACAGTTCCAGCGTGAATTATTTTCCCTGTCTAGAGAGAGAAAACTGTTTCAGTAGAAATTATTAGGGGGGGTCCTAGAAGTGCTGTAGTGGTGCCTGGAAAAGTGGGTATACTCTAATTTTGCCAAATCATTTTTGAACAGCCTACCCAGCGAAGGATAGGGCACCCTGTGTGAAAAATGTCACGAGAAACAGTGACAAACACTCTGAATGACTAAAAATGATGAATTCCATATCGGTCTTCGACAGTCAGGCCAATCCCAGCTGTACTGTGCCAGTAGGCTAATGGTAGGCCTACTACTAAAACAGATAAATTGAGGCCGTCAACTGAGGCAGAAATTCACAGATTTCACAGATTTCAGATTTTTTTTCAGGTTTTCGCTCTCAAAGTCACACTTTTGTAACAGAAATGCAACAACATTGCATGTTCTAATACCATAACAGTATGTGTGTCATTCTAATAGTAGGATACCGTAAAGTCCATAATCCACTGAAGACTATGAATTTGGCTGGTTGAGAAGGTTTGAAACCTAAGCAACCTGCATACACATTGTTTAAGGTACAATCGACCAACATAGCTACTGTAGTAAGTCAAAGCTGTGTGCTGGAAAACCTTGACACAGCACGGGTGGAGTAGGCATTGTGGGGCTTGAGAATTTCTTTTTTGGCTTCAGACCAATGCTACTTCTCACTTGAAGCCTTGTTTTTGTTTATAATTTCCATGGTTTTTACACCGGAAGGTGATTATGCAACATTATTATAAAACATTATAATACAGCATTACACACCAAAGTAAAAGTTAAGCAAAAATACACAATAATGACAAATGGCAACAGAAATAATGTAGTCATTTGTAATTAAGGTTTTCCAGAGGGAAGCGAAAAATGAAAACCCAAGCAAGCTCTTGGAAAATACAAAAATACTCCACATGTAGCTTACCCATTAACTATTTACAGACATTATTGACTGTCACATTAGGTGGCTCGGAGAGCAAGGCATGAAGTGGCACAAACTGTTCGGTGTTCTGCGCCAGCTACTTATCCCCCTGACATCCTAGTCATCCACTTCGGTGTAAACGACTTTACTTAGCTAGCTAGCTAGCTAGCTAAATGTATTTTGTGGAAGAATGTGGGAGATATAGTGAACATTGAGTTGACCTACCCAAATGTATCTGTCTATAATGATCTGTCCATACAGCTAATGTTGCAGCCCTGTTGGCTTGTAGCTAGTGTCGTGTCTTTGGCTATGCCGTATTAAGTGATATGACATGCTATTCTATAAAATCCTTTCTCCGTAATGAATATTACCTGATTGAGCTAATCATGTAAATGTAATTAACTAGAGAGTCGGGGCACCACAAAATAATATTTATAGAGCTGTTATCTTCCGGATAAACTCTTAAAGACCTAGTAATATTTTACATCAATAGCAGTCAATATTAATCGTCACCTTAATTCAGTCTCATCTCAAAGTTGTAAATTCTTGGTTACCTTCACGAACCCTGGCTAACAAGTTGAATCAGCAATCCAAAATTGTGTTTAATTATTTATTTACTAAATACCTAACTAATCACACAGAATTACATATACACAGAATTAATTATGCCTTGATTACAAATTACGTCATAAAGGAAAATGTCCCTAGCGGGCGGAACAGATATGACAGCTGGTTACACAAAAGAAAAGGGTCTTGGTTTGAGTGAAAGAGCGGGAAGAGGAACAAAAGGGAGAAGCTGTGCTATTGTAAATACAGTATCTTATGCATTCTAAATTACCGCCCATTTGAAAAGGAAAATGCAATAAATATTTACTCTGAGCTGCGCTTCGGTAGGTTGGTGGTAGATGGAAGGCCTTGTTGCCAAACCGAGTCCTTTGAAGAATGTCTCTGGTGGTAAATTGGATACGTTGTAATAACATTGTTTTGTCGTGGACGGGATTCTCTGTCTGTTCTTTCCTAGCCTGCGTTTGCAGCTGCTGTTGCTAACTCAATGGCTAGGAGGTATCACTTCTGTAGTAAATAAGATTTCAAAGTTCATACCATTCACAACCAAACCTCACGCTGAGGTTGGCTTAGTTCTGTAGTTGACATGTTAGTCCATTTAACGCAGAGGCTGCAGACCTCACGTACTTGGAACAGGAGGTTACATTTTCGTAAAGGCTTTATATAGTGGAGCGAGAAGGGTGTGTTTGAAAAGTTTTATAACCCATGTCTCTTCACAGGGGCGGGCCACTGATTGAGCAGAGCCCTAACCTTATGAAAACCCAAATCTCTCATTTGGACTCTAAAAGTAAATTTCATCTCTTCACCAATAATTTTATATTCAAACATTTTAATTGAACAACAATTCCATGTGAATCCAATAACTCTGATGTGTAGACTTTCCACTGTAGAGTTTATGTCATCCTATCATTGAGGCGAATGTCTCAGATGACAACCGAACTGACATCATATTCATTAAGTACCACCACATATGTTCAATTGGTCGGATTACAAGAATATAGTTCATTTCCCTTCTGATGTTCCCAGAATCTCTATGTTAACCAAGGGGTTTTCAAATTTCACATCAGTAGGGTAGAGAGAGGAAAAAGGGGGGAAGAGATATTTATGAATGTCATAAACCTACCCCCAGGCCAACGTCATGACACTAGCTAGTTACACTGGATTGTGAAAGTATTCACCCTTTGCCATTTTTCCTATTTTGTTGCCTTTGATTAAATGACATTAGACTTTTTCAAAGGTTTTTGTTGCTTTATTTACACAACATACCTACCACTTTGAAGATACAAAATATGTGTTATTGTAAAACAAACAAGAAATAAGACAAAAAAAAACAGAAAACTTCAGCGTGCATAACTATTCACCCCCCAAGTCAATACTTTGTAGAGCCACCTTTTGCGGCAATTACAGCTGCAAGTCTCTTGGGGTATGTCTCTATAAGCTTGGCTCATCTAGCCATTGGGATTCTTGTCCATTCTTCAAGGCAAAACTGCTCCAGCTCCTTCAAGTTTGATGGGTACTGCTGGTGTACAGCAACCTGTGAGTCATACCACAGATTCTCAATTGGATTGAGGTCTGGGCTTTGACTAGGCCATTCCAAGACATTTAAATGTTTCCCCTTAAACCTCTCAAATGTTGCTTTAGCAGTATGCTTAGGGTCATTGTCCTGCTGGAAGGTGAACCTCCGTCCTAGTCTCAAATCTCTGAAAGACTGAAACAGGTTTCCCTCAAAAATGTCCCTGTATTTAGCGCTATTCATCATTCCTTCAATTTTGACCAGTTTTTCAAACCCTGTCGATTGTAAACATCCCCACAGCATGATGCTGCCACCACAATTCTTCATTGTGGGGATAGTGTTCTTGGGGTGATGAGAGGTGTTTGGTTTGCGCCAGATATAGTGTTTTCCTTGACGGCCAAAAAGCTCAATTTTAGTCTTCATCTGACCAGAATGCCTTCTTCCATATGTTTGGGAAGTCTCCCGCATGCCTTTTGGCGAACACCAAATGTGTTTGCTTATTTTTTTCTTTAAGAAGTAGCTTTTTTTGGCCACTCTTCTGTAAAGTCCAGCTCTGTGGAGTATATGGCTTAAGGTACTCCAATCTCCACTGTGGAACTTTGCAGCTCCTTCAGGGTTATCTTTGGTCTCTTTGTTGCCTCTCTGATTAATGCCCTCCTTGCCTGGTCCATGAGTTTTGGTGGGAGGCCCTCTCTTGGCAGGTTTGTTGTGGTGCCATATTCTTTCAGTTTTTTTAGAATGGATTTAAGGGTGCTCTGTGGGATTTTCAAAGTTTTGGATATATTTTTTAAAACCCAACCCTGATCTGTACTTCTCCACAACTTTGTCCCTGACCTGTTTGGAGAGCTCCTTGGTCTTCATAGTGCCGCTTGCTTGGTGGTGCCCCTTGCTTAGTGGTGTTGCAGACTCTGGGGCCTTTCAGAGCAGGTGTATATATACTGAGATCACCTGACAGATCATGTGACACTTAGATTGCACACAGTCCACCTTTTTTAACTAATTATGTGACTTCTGAAGGTAATTGGTTTCACCAGATCTTATTTAGGGGCTTCATAGCAAAGGGGGTGAGTACATATGCATGCACCACTTTTCTGGGGGGGGTTATAATTTTTTGAAACAAGTTATTTTTTCATTTCACTTCACCAATACAAATACGTTTAAATTACATGTTGTAATGCAACAAAATAGGAAAAACACCAAGGGGGGTGAATACTTTTGCAAGGCACTGTAACTTTACTGGCTAACGTTAGTTGACTAGCTAACAGGCAATAGCAACCAAGTATGTTCACCATCTTATTTGTGTTTTTTTGTTTGTGCTCTGATTACATGCAAGTGTCAAGGCCAACAGTTTACACAGATTCATTCAGCCATGTGACAAATCTTCCATAGCAAAATATAGCTAGTATTAGCTAGCAAATAGCTCTGTTTCCACGCAACCCAAGTGCATTGGTCCAGTTTAATTGGTCCAGTTTTAGAACTCTGAGATTCAGCTGAAAAGATGTTAGAATTGTCAGAAAAACCACAAAAAGCTAGCTGGTTGGTTCTTAATGGACAGAAATGAGCATGTGAGAGCTGAAAAGATGTTAGAATTGTCAGAAAAACCACAAAAAGCTAGCTGGTTGGTTCTTAATGGACAGAAATGAGCATGTGAGAGCGATAAATTCTCAAATGAAACAAAACTGTTGCCCCTACCAGCTTATTCAGTCTGAAAGGTAGCAAGTCTAATGCTCACTTTATGGACGCTGTAGTGTCTGGCGCCTAGATATTGAGCTAGGTCGGGCCAAGAAATGTGATTTTTTTTTCTAATGCTAATGACCCTGTAAAAAATCAGGTATGTGGTTCTCCAGTGTGTTGTGTACCTCCAATCAATTTTATTTGCTGATGTCATATTGGCTTATACATGATCATAGGGAGATTTTAATTTCTACTCTGAGACCTGTTTCACATATGGGCCCTGTTCCATATGGTCCCTGGCTTATATTATGTTAAATTTTCTTTCAGCTCTGAGAATGATCTGCAGAGCACCATTCACATCTGCATAACTTCTTCTCACTTCACCTTATCAGGTTATGCAAATATAGAGCACAGATTAGTTAATGTGTAATGATACTGGGCAATAAGCAACAGTGTGAGAATGGGAAAAGATTTACCCTTCCGGTGACAGTCTTTGGCAATATCTCTGAGCGTTGAGAGTGAAAAACCTGTGGTTGGTATCAAAGCCAATTTGTCTTAATCATTTTAGTGTTAGATCACTAATTCAAATCGGCTATCTCAACAACAAACATTCATCTTTTTAGATCATCTTGTTGCATTGGGCAGAAATGTGATACACAGTACATGAATAATGTGAATAACACCCCAATGCTTATTGGCTTTAAGCTGTGGGTGTGCGAAGTGAAATTTGGGTCTCACACAGCTCCAGGCAGCAGGCCCTGCCCACTTCCTCCTGGGGCTGATAGCAGTGACCCTTACACCACATCAGATGAGCAGCATGGCATGGCTAGCCTACACAACCACAGGGCAATGGGTGAGAGACATTGTCAATAACTGTCTTTGGCCTGCAAGAATAGCTCAGAGCCTAAGACTTCAAACACCAAAGCCAAAGACTGTTCACTCTGCTACAGTCCGGCAAACAGTACAGGTGAATCGCTCTTGGACAAAGAGACTCTGAGACAGCTTCTACCCCCAAGCCATGTGACTGCTTCTTGCCATAAAACTGCTAAATAGTTAATGTAATGGTTACCCAGATTATCTGCATTGACCCTATCTTGCAATGATTCTATGCACATTCACAAGACTATATATAAGGGGTGCTAATGTTATTCCTGTTTCACACATGTACAAGTGTCACATATACAATATATGCAGTGCATTCTGAATGTATTCAGACCCCTTCCCCTTTTCCACATTTGGTTACCGTTACAGCCTTATTCTAAAATGGATTAAAACAAATAAAAAATCATCATCAATCTACACACAATACCCCATAATGACTAAGCGAAAACAGCAATTTTTTTGCTAATTTATAGAAAAGAAAACTGAAATATCGCATTTACATAAGTATTCATATCCTTTACTCAGTACATGGTTGAAGAACGTTTGGCAAAGATTACAGCCTTGAGTCTTCTTGGGTACGAAGCTACAAGCTTGGCACATCTGTATTCGGGGAGTTTCTCCCATTCTTCTCTGCAGATCTTTCAGGTCTCTCCAGAGATGTTCGATCGAGTTCAAGTCCGGGCTCTGGCTGGGACACTCAAGGACATTCAAAGACTTGTCCTGAAACCACTCCTGCGTTGTCTTGGCTGTGTGCTTAGGGTTGTTATCCTGTTGGAAGGTGAACCTCCACCCCAGTCTGAGGTACTGAGCGCTCTGGAGCAGGTTTTCATTAAGGATCTCTGTTCACCTTTCCCTCAATCCTGACTAGTCTCCCAGTCTCTACCGCTGATAAACATGCTCACAGCATGATGCTGCCACCACCAAGCTTCACCACAGCTTTTTCCCCCCATCTTCGTAACATTACAAAAATCAGAAACGTTTTGTCCAATAATTATGCAAAACAGATAATCCATGCTTTTGTCACTTCTAGATTAGACTACTGCAACACTCTACTCACCGGCTACCCAGATAAAGCACTAAATAAACTTCAGTTAGTGCTAACAGCTGCCAGAATCCTGACTAGAACCCCAAAATTGGATCATATTACTCCAGTGCTAGTATCTCCACATTGGCTTCCTGTTAAGGATAGGGCTGATTTCAAGGGGCTAGGGTGAGTCTGTTATATCTGGTGTAATTCTCCTGTCTTATCTTGTGTCCTGTGTGAATTTAAGTATGCTCCCTCTAATTTCTTTCTCTCTCTCCCTCCCCTCCTGTAGGATCTGAGCCCTAGGATCATGCCTCAGGACTACCTGGCCTGATGACTACTGGCTGGTTCTCCCATCTCCACATAGGAACTCTGGAGCTCTGTCAGAGTGACCAATAGGTTCTTGGTCACCTCCCTGACCAAGGTCCTTCTCCCCCGGTTGCTCAGTTTGGCCGGGCGGCCAGCTCTAGGAAGAGTCTTGGTGGTTGCAAACTTCTTCCATTTATGAATGATGGAGGCCACTGTGTTCTTGGGGACCTTCAATGCTGCAGAAATGTTTTGGTACCGTTCCCCAGATCTGTGCCTCAACACAATCCTGTCTCTGAGATCTACGGACAATTCCTTTGAACTCATTGGTCTGACCTGCACTGTCAACTGTGCCTTTACAAATCATGTCCAATCAATTGAATTTACAAGTGTACTCCAATCAAGTTGTAGAAACAGCTCAAGGATGATCAATGGAAACAGGATACACCTGAGCTCAATTTCGAGTCTAATAGCAGAAAACGGTGTAAATACTTATTTAAATAAAGTATTTCTGTCTTTTTTTATACATTTGCAAATATTTCTTTTCTTTTTTTTTTAGAATAAGGCTATAACAGAATGTGGAAAACATCAAGCGGTCTGAATACTTTCGGAAGTGTCTGTATATATACACACTCACACACACTACACTGACACGCTCACACAAAACCCACACACATTCACTTACACTACATACTCACACACACATGTATACCGACACAACACACACACATACAAAGACACGCGCCCGCACGAACACACACATACACACACACTTTCACACTCAGCATTTCATGTAGCTACTACATTCCCTGTAGTTATCCATCCTGATGCCTTGCCACTTTACCATGCCTTTATGTACATATCTCAAATACCTTGTATCCCTGCACATTGATCTGGCTCTGGTACTCCCTGTATATAGCTTCATCATTTATTATTTTTTATCATGGCTAGAGGCCACACAGGCTATTCCCAAATGGTAGGCTAAGGGATATTGCCACTTGTCTCTGGCCAATACTATTCTTTTGGCTGCAAGCAGGAAAGGGAGTTTGGGGTAAATGTAGGCCTACTTGTTGCTTTCCATGCTATGTTTTTCCTTTTCTTCCACATTACATCTAGCAAGATAAAAGTAAATTTTTCAGATCTCTTTTGGAAAAGGAAATATCAGATTATAAAAACAAGAACATAAACAGAGGAATATGCCTGGCTGCACACAGATCAAAAGGACTTCACATCAGGCAGACCTGTGCTTCCATGAGGGAGATAACCCCCAGCATTCCTGCCTTGGCAGTGCTGGGAGGCGGTGATAGCTTTAGTGCCGGGCCCCGTGACTGTGTCACTGGCAGAGGCTGTACAGGGACCTCTGACACGCGGAAGCCTGCTGAGTGTGGCCTGGCTCTGGCTCGGTGTTGGGGCTGAGTGAGGCTTAGTGGGTTATGTTGACTGGATGGATGAATGGGATGAAAAATAGTATAGCCCCCTTCTCAACCTCCACGCTCATCCTGTCACTGTAGGGGTCTTTGATGAGGACGGCAGAACACTGAAGAAATGGCATGAATGTGATATTGGAATGACCTACTTATGCTTCAATTGATTAGTATCATAGTGGACACCCAGCTCTTCACCTCATTGTGTTTTTGGTTTGACCTGAAACAAAGTCCATTTCAGTTTAACTTAATCTGTTACTCAATAGGGGAATTAGAGTTGATTTCTGATATACTACCTCTGCTGGTATCTTTTTGTTTCAGGTGATTGTAGAAATGCTAATGTAACTACATGAGTCGAGAGCGCAGAGTGTCAAGGGGATTTAATTGGCTAGGTAGGATGACGACAACATCTGAGGCACGCTGGGAAAATAAACTCGGATGAATGATACTTGTGTGCAGAGTAATCCTTCCTCAAACTCCCCTGTATATATATGATTTGTATCTTCAACTGCAAAACATTTCCCAAACACTATAAAAGTGCAAATCGTAGAAATAATGCAGGTTATTGTATGCAGAGCTATGAGCAATTGTATGTTCTGGTAATTGTGCAAGTGTCAAGAGGTGGACAGGTGAAATGTCTGGGATTGAGCAGGCAGCGTGAAGCAGAGGCAGAACCCAAAAGACAATTTAACATTTATTTTAAGGCATGGTTTCCCATTGTTCCATTTCAACAAATTACAGTTTCTCCATTCCGTTCATTTGTTTTATTTCCAAACTTTTCATAAATATAATTGATCTGACTCTTCACTCTTAAAAGCAGGCTAGTTAAAATACAGACATACAAAACAAACAAAAAAAACTAAATGGGGCACCGGAAGCAATGCAGCCCAGGAGGCAGGGGTCCATTTTCTTAAAAAACCCACTTCAGCTCAAACAAACCCCAATAGCTATGTGCTTTAACCAAAATAAGTCATTACATACTCTGGCAAAACCTAGGATACACCATATCTCTGGACTGCATTCACTTCCTGTGGGCAGCTGCCAACAAACACAAATCAGGGGGTTTAAATCCGGGGTAGAACCCGTTATTTTCCAATTGTTTCGTTCTGAACAGAACCACTATTTGTTTCATTCTGTTCCACTGTTCCGACCAGCAAAAAAAGTTCTGAACTGGTTCGAACCAAAAAACTACAGGTTTTAACCCTTCCTTTCTGTTCTTTTTTTAAACCTCTGAAATCAACCGTTTTTTTTTTTTTTACATTTACCTCATTAAATTACTTTACCAATCAGTGCGGATAGAGCAGGCAAGCTAGTTGTTTACATGCATAATGGGCATGGAACAAAAATCGAATGAAATTTTGTGGTGTGGGGAGAGAGCGAGAGAGGGTTGAGGAGGAGGCTTGAAGCACTTGGCATCTTGTTATAACATGCAGTTCTGAATTAGGTCCACATAATTATACCTAGGAGGAATGGCTTCTATGAAGGAACTTTGAATGTCCGTTGAGCTAGGTAGCTAACAATCTTGAGCTACTAGCTAACAAGCTTAAGCTAGAAAGCTAACAAGCTTGTGGGTGCAGAGCGGCACCGGAATTAAAAACATATCTTGCCTTTATGAAGTTAATAAATCTAACATTAAACATGGTAACTAGACCTAATGTATCCTTAACTAGCATTGAAAAAGTTCATCCATTCTTCTCTAGCCAAATAAAATCTCTCTTCCTATCTCAGAATCACACTTGTAACATCAGTACAGTAGCCTATGCTTCAGAGGGGAGAGGGGCAGGTAGCCTGAACACGCACACATACTGGCAAAGATTTTCAGCTTGCAGGCAGACACTGAAAAAAGTTTTGGAGTGACAGAGTGAAAGCTTTGCATAAGTGCTTTGTTGCATTGTTTTTGTGGGGCTAGAAAACATTTACTGGAAGGTAAAATAACATTATTAACCGTTTCCCATGCTTTTAAAATAACAGTTCTGTTCCGGAACAGTATGGATCACTTTTGTTCCCGGCTCCTTTTCTGTTCCTTCAAAAATGTTTTTATTTGCCGTTTCTGGTTCTGTACATGCAGCTCAAGTCACATGACCAGTCAATTAACCAATATAAATGCTTGTTAGGTTAAACCCTCAAATGAGTAACACCTGTGACATTCTCAGCCATTTAAAAAGAGTACATCCTCGTACTGAATCGTGAGTCCGTCAGATCAGAGGCAGTAGGGATGACCAGGGATGTTCTCTTGATAAATGCGCGATTAGATCATTTTCCTGTTCTGCTAAGCATTCAAAATGTAACAAGTACTTTTGGTTATCAGGGAAAATGTATGGAGTAAAAAGTAGGTTATTGTCTTTAGTAATGAAGTGAAGTAAAAGTAAAATATATCAAATATATAAATAGTAAAGTACAGATACCTCAAAAACCGACTTTAGTACTTTAAAGTATTTTTACTTATGTAATTTACACCACTTGTAGTCTACACACATGCACACACACATAGTGGTTTTGATCCCTGCGAAACACCTGATGGAGGGTTGCCAGTCGTCCTGGGGGACATACAGTAGTTAATGTAGGTGCCGTATATCATTAAGGCTGTCATTATGTGTGTTTGACAAGCAGGGATTTATTTCTCTCCCTGGAGGGGGAGGGAGCAAGGAAAACATGGCTATATCTCTGGGTAGAGAGATGCCATGGTGCTTTAATTTAGTTAACTTTGTAAATTAGGTCAACCCGAATTGCATGCTATTATACAGTAGTTCCATGTTTTCAAACAATTTAATTATGTGATCATAAAGTGAATTGTGACAACATACTTTTAATTATCATGTTTATGAATATAGAATACCTTATGGATGTAGTAAATGAAGATCCGGAAAAACCTCCCACTTCTATCTGCAAGTGTGCATTCAACTGAATATTAATTGAAACATTTTAAGACCTTGGTATTGTGAGTAAAAAGTAAAACAATCTAAACCTGGTATTAGTGAATATGGAATGTGTCACCATCAGAGCAGCTCTGTGTGTGGGGAGAAGTCGGGGGACTGAGTAGAACAGTCAGTGATATGTACAGTGGATCTAACTGGCTGATGAACTGGATTGTCTGAGTGTAATCAGACCCAGATGTCGTCGTTGGGCCCTCACCGCCGTGGTGGTCCTCAGCTCCAACAACATCTGCTGTGTCAGGGGCTGGGGGGACGGGAGGATGGGCCACAGCTGGGTGAACCTTGACCTGGAGAAGGGAACCACGAGCCTTGCGGGGCCGACAATTGCTGCTGTGGAACAGGGAAGAAGCAGGCGACCTAGTGGACCTGCTATCATCTCCTCTAGCACTCACAACACTTTATTACTCCTACTCATCAGATGGACATGTGGCCTGTCACCATTCATCATTCGTCATTGTCCTTTAGGATTCATTTGTGCTATTCTGTCGCAAATGTGAGATTTTTGTGTTAAAATCTATATTCAGTTATTTGGAAGTATTTATTTAAAATAATCGAAATTATTATTACTTCCTGTACCAAATGGTTTAAAAATATTCCCATTAAAGGTTTTGCCTGTATCACCACATTAGGTTGTTGTGGTTCTTATCAGGGATTACCTGTCAAAAATGTATGATTTTTAAAGGCCATTTGCGCACTGATAAAATTAAAAAGTATTGTCCATTCATCAAATTACCACTGACAGAGAGATGAAACATGCTATCTGCTGCATGCCCTCTGCCAGACAGATTTCATCACGTTAAGAGAAGTTGTTTTTTTAATGGGTCTTGAGTGATGTGTGGCTTGGTGCACATGTTCTGGTGCCAGGTTTTAAAGGTTAGGAGAGGTTTCTCTCTAAATTGTCTTGGTATTTCCATGTTGTAGGGAAATTCAGAACACTTGCGTTTGTGTTGAGTGACGTACATTTATTTTTGACTGTCACTTCAGTCTTCTCCTATTCACAGGACTTCATCCATTCCTCTCCTCTTGTTCCTACAGACCCACATTGGAATGCTTTGGGAGTTGGTTAGAAGTGTCACTACCTGCCATTGAATTTGAACAAATTAGTAGATGTGAACAATGTAAATGTTGTCTCATATTTCAATGTCAACTTTTACCCCCTTAACGTAACCTTTATCTAACATACGTTTCTGATAGTTTTCATGTTATCAGTGTTATTTGTTGGATATGTGATATATGAATCAGGGAAACTAAGAAAGACACTATTAAAGCTGTCAGTGGTGCATTTGGCTGGAGGTAGAAACTGTAGTCTACATGGTGATGTACTGCCTAGCCTGGTGGTTGAGCTTGCCTCGGTCTGATAATCGAATAAGCACCTCTCTCATTCACCAACCAAGCTTTCTTTCAAAATAAAGTGTGATCATTTAGAAGAGCAAATATTCTGCTTTTTTCGCTCTTTTTTATTCTACCTCAAATAACAGCTGTCGAAGCATGTCCACTGACATTTTGGGTGCCTGCCCTCAGCAGATGCCACCAGATGCCACTCTAACTACATGGCCATGGTCCCATGTCATCCCTTCCCCATGGCTGACCTGTGTGCTGGTTCAATATGAATCAATCATGACTTAGAGTCATGCAGTTCAATACATGATTAGTATAATTCACCAATACATTTCTTGGTAGTCCAAAAATAATGCTACAAGGTTGTAAATCACAGCTGGCCTGGTACAATGTTTGCTGCCTCCATTCGGGATGCACTGTTTCAGTTTCAATGACTCAATATTCAGAGCAAAAACTGACAAATGGAACTAAGGCTTGGAATGTCAATACAATCAAACTAGCAAAGGCAACGATTACAAGTCAGTCATAACGTGGCTAATATGCTAGCGCATCAATTTATGTAGCTAGATGACCAAAAGCTTGACGAACATTTCATTTCATTTCACAAAATGATGGGCATTAATAATATGGAGTTGGTCCCCCCTTTGCTGCTATAACAGCCAACACTCTTCTGGTATGGCTTTCCACAAGATGTTGGAAAATTGGTACGGTGACTTGCTTCCATTCAGCCACATGAGTATTAGTGAGGTCAGGCACTGATGTTGGGTGATTAGGCCTGGCTCGCAGTCAGCTTTCCAATTCATCCTAAAGGTGTTTGATGTGGTTGAGGACAGGGCTCTGTGCAGGTCAATTAAGTTCTTCCACACCGATGTCGACAAAACATTTCTGAATGGACCTCACTTCCTGCACGGCGGCAATGTCATGCTGAAACAGGAAAGAGCCTTCCCCAAACTGTTGCCACAAAGTTGGAAGCACAGAATTGTCTAGAATGTCATTGTATGAGGTAGTGTTAAGATTTGCCTTCACTGGAACTAAGGGGGTTAGTCTGAACCATGAAAAACAGCCCCAGACTATTATTCCTCCTCCACCAAACTTTACAGTTAGCACTATGCATTCTGGCAGGTTGCATTCTCCTGGCATCCGCCAAACCCAGGTTTGTCCTTAGGACTGCCAGATGGTGAAGCGTGATTCATCACTCCAGAGAGCGTGTTTCCACTGCTCTAGAGTCAAATGGCTGGGAGCTTTACACTACTCCTACGGATGTGTGTGTGGCATTGAGAATGGTGATCTTAGGCCTGCTTGCGGCTGCTCGGCCATGGAAACCCATTTCATGAAGCTCCCAATGAGCAGTTCTTGTGCTGACGTTGTTTCCAGAGGCAGTTTGGAACTTGGTAGTGAGTGTTGCAACCAAGGACAGATGATTTTTACGCGCTTCAGCACTTGGCGGTCCCATTCTGTGAGCTTGTGTGGCCTACCTCTTCAGAAATCTGATGAACTGACTCGTTGGAAAGGTGGTATCTTATGATGGTGCCACGTTGAAAGTCACTAATTTGAAAGGGTGTCCATATACTTTTGCATACATAGTTTAGTTGGCTAGTTGCTAGGAGGATGCCATGTCATGTCATTGGAGGAGTGGGTGAGTGACTGAGTTTTTTTCCCATGATTTCAGTGGCTATACACAGCTAGAGATGCAGGTGTCATTTGGTTAGCTAGCAAGAACTTGAACAATACAGTTAGGCTCTCTTGCATTCTCAAATTCACTCTGGCTGTCTACTACAATTTCTTCTGTGCGCAAAATAACTGATGAATGTACGAATGCGCAACATTCGCTGAATATGACCATTGCCAATAAACGTAGAAAAAAAAGTATTAGTTAGTCACAAACGCTCTAGATAACATTTAAACAGGCTAACCAACTCTCCAAGGGTGAGTAAAATGGTCAATGAGGTTCTCTCATTTGTGTCCGTAAGTAGCTAGCTAGCAAGCTAGCCAACTTTTGCCAGTTAGGTTGGGTGCTTGGTTGCAGACCAAGCAAGCTGCAGAAGGCTCCAATTCCTTATCGTTTATCAGTGCAATTTTGAAGGCCAACTAGATGAAAATGTTTGACAGGCTTTATCTAATGTTCCTTCGTTAGATTTTTGCTCATCTTGCTTTGGCTAGCATTAGTTGTTGATCTTGTTGTTGTTGATATGCATAACTGAAGGAGAGAGAGAGACTACCTTTTCATATGTGTTTGGACTGTAATGTTCCCATATGTAAGAGGACTCCAGTGGTATTGACACATTTTCAGAAATCCATTCAGGTGGCTTTTGGTTAATGCGTTCTAATGATCTAAAGTCGCGCTGTTGCAACTGCCTGTAAACACACAGTCCAGTTCAGTTTGCCTGTGTGGCAAAAGGCTACAGTAGTTGTGATTGGCTATGGCACGCCTGTCTACTTAGACTCCAGTCCTTGACGAGGGAAATGTTTTTATTAGGGGTTATTTACTGCAGGGTCTATTAAAGCAAGATGGAGCCGACAGACATGGTCGCCACGCTTCGAGTCCTTAGGAAACAGTATTGCAGTATTGCAGTATTTTTTTTATGTATTATTTCTTACATTGTAAGTCCAGAAAATCTTAAGTCTTATTACATATAGCCGGAAAGAACTATTGGATATAAGAGCGACATCAACTTATCAAAATTACAACGAGGAATACGACTTTCCGAAGCTAATTCTTTGTTCAGACCACCACCCAGGACAGTGGATCTAATCCCAGAAGCCGACCCAAAAACAACATCGCCACAGAAGAGGCAGACGGAGCAGCCTCCTGGTCAGGCTCCGTAGGCGTGCACACCGCCCACCGCTTCCGAGTATACTACTCGGCAATGTCCAGTCTCTTGACAACAAGATAGACGAAATTAGAGCAAGGGTTGCCTTCCAGAGAGAGATCAGAGATTGCAACATTCTCTGTTTTACGGAAACATTGCTCTCTCGGGATGCATTATATAGCCACCGGGCTTCTTCATGCGTCGTGCCGTCAGAGATAAACACATCTCTGGGAAGAAGATGAATGGGGGTGTATGCTTCATGATTAACGACTCATGGTGTAATCATAACAACACACAGGAACTCAAGTCCTTCTGCTCACCCGACCTAGAATTCCTTACAGTCAAATGTCAGCCATATTATCTCCCAAGAGAATTGTAGTCAGATATCGTCACAGCTGTGTATATACCCCCTCAAGCAGACAACACGATGGCCCTCAAGGAACTTCACTGGACTCTATGTAAATTAGAAACCATATATCCTGAGGCTGAATTTATTGTAGCTGGGGATTTTAACAAAGCACATTTGAGAACAAGGCTACCTAAATTCTATCAGCATATTGATTGCAGCACTCAATCATTGCTACTCTAACTTCCGCGATGCATACAAGGCCCTCCCTTCGGCAAATCCGACCAAGACTCCATCTTGCTCCTACCTAACTCAAACAGGATGTACCTGTGACTAGAACCATTCAATGCTGGTCTGGCTAATCAGAATCAATGCTTCAAGATTGTTTTGATCACGCAGACTGGGATATGTTCCGGGCAGCCTCAGAGAATAACATCGATCTATACGTTGACTTTGGGAGTGAGTTTATAGGAAGTGAATTGGAGCTGTTGTACCCACTGTGACTATTAAACCTACCCTAACCAGAAACCATGGATGGATGGCGTCATTAGCGCAAAACTGAAAACACGAACCACCCCATTTAACCATAGAAAGAAGAGTGGGAATATGGCCAAATATAAACAGTGTAGTTATTCCCTCCGCAAGACAATCTAACAAGCAAAATGTCGGTATAGGGACAAAGTGGAGTTGCAATTCAACGTCAGACATTTAAACTTGTTAACCCTCGCAAGGCTGCTGGCCCAGACAGCATCCCTAGTTACGTCCTCGGAGCATGCTCAGACCAGCTGGCTGGTGTGTTAATGGACATATCAATTGCTCCCTATCCCAGTCTGCTGTCCCCACATGCTTCAAGATGGCCATCATTGTTCCAGGACCCAAGAAGGCAAAGATACCTGAACTAAATGACACGCTTTGAGAGACTATTCAAGGATCATATCTCCTCCACTTTACCTGCCACCCTAGACCCACTTCAGTTTGCATACCGCCTCAACAGGTCCACGGACGATGCAATTGCCATCACACTGCCCACTGCCCTATCCCATCTGGACAAGAGGAATACCTGTGTAAGAATAGCCTAGTGGTTAGAGTGTTGGACTAGTAACCGGAAGGTTGCAAGTTCAAACCCCTGAGCTGACAAGGTCTTTCTGTCGTTCTGCCCCTGAACAGGCAGTTAACCCACTGTTCCTAGGCCGTCATTGAAAATAAGAATTTGTTTTTAACTGACTTGCCTAGTTAAAAAAGGTAAAATACAAATAAAATAAAATGTTAATTGATACAGCTCAGAATTTAACACCATAGTACCTTCCAAGCTCATCATTAAGCTGGAGGCCCTGGGTCTCAACCCCGCCCTGTGCAATATGGTCTAGTCTTTCTGACGGGCCCCCCCCCCCCCCCTCAATGTGGTGAAGGTAGGAATCAACATCTCCACTTCGCTGATTCTCAACACTGGGGCCTCACAAGGGTGCTCCAGTACTCCCTGTTCACCCATGACTGTGTGGCCATGCAAGCCTCCAACTCAATCATCAAATTTGCAGATGACACAACAGTAGTTGGCTTGATAACCAACAACGACGAGACAGCCTACAGGGAGGAGGTGAGATCACTCGGAGTGTGGTGTCAGGAAAATAACTTCTCAATCAACGTCAACAAAACAAAGGAGATGATCGTGGACTTCAGGAAACAGCAGAGGGAGCACCCCCCTATCCACATCGAAGGGACAGTAGTGGAGAAGGTGGAAAGTTGTTCCTCGGCGTACACATCACAGACAAACTGAAGTGGTCCACCCACACAGACAGTGAGGTGAAGAAGGTGAAACAGCGCCTCTTCAACCACAGGAGGCTGAAGAAATTTGGCTTGTCACATAAAACGCTGACAAACTTTTACAGATGCACAATCGAGAGCATCCTGTCGGGCTGTATCACCGCCTGGTACGGCAACTGCACCGCCCTCAACTGCAAGGCTCTCCAGAGTGTGGTGCGTTCTCCACAATGCATCACTGGGGGCAAACTACCTGGCCTCCAAGACACCTACAGCACCCAATGTGACAGAAACAGAGGAGCCTCTTAAAGAAGTTACAGGTCTGTGAGAGCCAGAAATCTTGCTTGTTTGTGTTTTATACTGATAACAAGTTCAAACAGGTGCCATTAATACAGGTAACGAGTGGAGGATAGAGGAGCGTCTTAAAGAAGTTACTGGTCTGTGAGAGCCAGAAATCTTGCTTGTTTGTAGGTGACCAAATACTTATTTTCCACCATAATTTGCAAATAAATTCATTAAAAATCAATGTGATTTTCTAGATTTTTTCCCCTCATTTTGTCTGTCAAAGTTGAAGTGTACCTATGATGAAAATTACAGGCCTCTCTCATCTTTTTAAGTGGGAGAACTTGCACAATTGGTGGCTGACTAAATACTTTTTTGCCCCACTGTAAGTGCTCACTTGTCAGATTTTTTATTTTTTTTAAGTGTCATATTCTTCCTGGTTGTGTTTTTGAACAGATTTTAATAAGATGTCGTGTTGCTAAAATCCTGTCAGTTCCACTTTAAGGACTGTCTGTGATCTTATCCTCTTTTGTCTGGTGAAAAAGATGAATTAGCAAATGGACAGTGTGGTCTGGACTGTTTCACCCTCTGTGAGACACCACTATGGTTTTAGTAGACACATATCAGTAGTGGTAGACCATTTGAACCCTTATGGGTAGTGCATGGAACGTCAACAAACCATTTTTTGGGGTTCATTGATAAGCGGGAGTTCCATTCCATTTCAGCACAGATTTCATAAAGCATTTTCTGTAACACAAAGTCTTTTCATGTCTGGTTCTTGATGGATAATGTGAGGTGGCTAAACGGTCAAGTATAACTACCATTCTCCATGGTCTCTCTTTCCAGGCGATAGGGGATAGTACTCATCACTCTGGCTGTGAGTGCAGTAAGTGCTCTATCTGCTGCTCCAGATGATAGAGTCACCATCAAAAAACAGAGATGTATCTGTCATCACATCCACAAAGACTAACAAATGAGGTGCTGTGTGAGGTATCGCCACGACGACCTGTCTCTTTGGTTTCACCGCTTCAGGTGCCTCATATTTCCTCCCCCCACCTCCTCCACCCCCTCGTTTTAGTACAGTACCGGTATTTATCAAGAGTAGCGACAGCTAAATCATTTCCTGCTACTGTGGAGGGGGTTATTGGATTGTAGGGGGTGTGGCCTGGCCATATGCCTGTATGGAAAGTCACAGTACGTGTAGGAATGTCTTGTAGTTAAAAGAAATGCTCCAGAACTTTGGCGACTACTAAGTTGTTTTTTTTTTACCTCGCACTTTTGGTGTGTCAATGTGTAGTTCATACATGCATAATCTATGAGCAGAATTACTATCTTCCTCAAATAATCACGAAATCCCTAGTTTGAAAGTAACTGTTTTTTTTTGGAAGCTGTGCTACACCATTTTCCCTACATTTTTCCCCACATTTTTCCCCACATAGGCCAGGCCCCTAGCAATTAATGTTCAAGCCAATGAGCTTCAGCCCCTTGCTATCTGAGAGACAGCTAGCAAGATGCACACACAATGACGTGGTGCACATACAGTTGATGTCGGAAGTTTACATACACCTTAACCAAATGCATTTAAACTCAGTTTTTCGCAATTCCTGACAGTTAATCCTTGTAAAGAATCCCTGTCTTAGGTCAGTTAGGATCACCACTTTATTTTAAGAATGTGAAATGTCAGAATAATAATAGAGAGAATGATTTATTCCGCTTTTATATCTTTCATCACATTCCCAGTGGGTCAGAAGTTTACATACACTTAATTAGCATTTGGTAGCAATGCCTTTTAAATTGTTCCCTTGGGTCAAACGTTTCGGGTAGCCTTCCATAAGTTTCCCACAATAAATTGGATGAATTTTGGCCCATTCCTCCTGACACAGCTGGTGTAACTGAGTCAGGTTTGTAGGCCTCCTTGCTCGCACAAGCTTTTTCAGTTCTGCCCACAAATGTTCTATTGGATTGAGGTCAGGGCTTTGTGATGGCCACTCCAATACCTTGACTTCGTTGTCCTTAAGCCATTTTGACACAACTTTGGAAGTATGATTGGGGTTATTGTCCATTTGGAAGACCCATTTGCGACCAAGCTTCAACTTCCTGACTGATGTCTTGAAATGTTGCTTCAATATATCCAGATACTTTTCCATTCTCATGATGCCATCTATTTTGTTAAGTGCACCAGTCCCTCCTACAGAAAAGCACCACCACAACATGATGCTGCCACCCCCGTGCTTCATGGTTGGGATGGTGTTTTTCGTCTTGCAAGCCTCCCCCTTTTTCCTCCAAACATAACGATGGTCATTATGGCCAAACAGTTCTATTTTCATCAGACCAGAGGACATTTCTCCAAAAAATAGCATCTTTGTCCCCATGTGCAGTTGCAAACCGTAGTCTGGCTTTTTTATGGCAGTTTTGGAACAGTGGCTTCTTCCTTGCTGAGCAGTCTTTCAGGTTATGTCGATATAGGACTTTTTTTCTGTGGATATAGATACTTTTGTACCTGTTTCCTCCAGCATCTTCACAAGGTCCTTTGCTGTTTTTTGGATTGATTTGCACTTTTCGCACCAACGTGCGTTCATCTCTAGGAGACAGAACGTGTCTCCTTCCTGA